>NW_025721555.1:0-32509 GCF_922984935.1 Meles meles
AGAAATGGTGCTAGAGCAAGTGGACTTCCAGAGACAAAGAAGAAGAAGGAGAAGAAGAAGAGGGAGGGGCAGAGAGGAGGAGGAGGTGGAGGTGGAGGACGAGGAGGATGAGGACCACAATCGAAGTCTCATCCTCTGTACAAAACTGAACTCGTGGCGCCTGGGTGACTCAGTCGCTGAGGCAGCCAGCTCTTAATTTCGGCTCTTGTCATGCTCTCAGGGTCCCGGGACAAAATCAGGCTCCAAGCTCACTGGGGAGTCTGCTTAAGGACGCTCTTTTCGCTTCTCCCTCCACCACACGCCCCACTCATGCGCATGCTCACTCTCTCAAAAAGAAAAAAAATTTTGTTAAATTAACTCAAAATTAATCACCGCCTTCTATGTAAAATGATAAATCTTCTAGGGAAAAAAATGTCCAGAATGGACAGCTAGGTAAAGAATCCTCCGACTGGACATCAAATCATGTTCCGTTCAAGAAGAGTTGATTCATTAGACATGATCCAACAATCAGAATTGGAAGTCTGTCATGTGTGAAACACTTTGTGAAGAAGACCCAAAAGGGAAGCTACAAACTGGGAGAAAATAGGTGCAAACCACATACCTGATAAAGGACTCCTGTCGGAAGGAGAGAACCTCAAAAGTGGACCCCCAAAGAAGCAAGCCATCCAGTCTGAAAAGAACAAAAACAAAAAAAAATTGTCAAAAGACCGAAACCCTTTAACAAAGAGTATACAGATGGAAATCCCATAAAAAGTTACCATCGGGGCAATTCAAATTCAAACTCCAATGAGCTCTCACTGCACTCCTATCACCATGATGCAAACCAAATGCACCCGAGAGGGAGAGAGAGACCCCACTCCCCAATGCAAGGCAGGATGTGGAACGACTGGATCGCTCCTGCATCGCTGTTGGGAATGGAAGATGATAGAGCTCCCTCTTGAAAACAGTTCACAGTTGCTTTTCTTTTTCAAGGCCTGGAGTTAAATTCCAGGGAACAAGCAGTAGAATATGCTTTTCGGGTGCACAGTATAGTGACCCAACCCTCCACACAGTTTCTCTGAAAACTAGACTTGCAACCACCCTAGGACCCCAGTCATTGCACTCTTGGCATTTCTCTGCGAGAAATCCAAACTTACGTTTGCTCCAAAACCTGTACAGGAACGGATCTGTGTCCTGATGGAAGCAGTGGGGCTGCCAAGGGGGTAGAAGTGACTGCAGTGGTTGGATATTGACACTGGACAGCCTTGTAAGAGATGTTCTCATCTTGCTTCTTTGAAGGCCCCTTCCCATTCATGGTGGTCCTGGGGACAAGGAGAAAAGGAATGTCAACGATTTCAAGAAGTTGAAAGGATTTCAAGAAGTTGAAACCAAGCATCAGAACACCATCTCTTCTACATGAATTCATTCTCATATTCACCCCCAGTCTCCCAAAGCAGACAGGAGGGGTCTGGTCCAACAAGGGTTGCGGGCAGTGGCCCTTCCACAGGCCATCTCCCCTCCAGTCTAGAAGTCCAACGACCAGGTCCCAGGCTTTCAACTCATCTCATTCTCTCGGGGCCTTCTCTAGGGGCCCCAGGGAACTTCCGGGCTCGTTCTCTGCCTTCTAGGAGGCTCTGTGGGGCTGGGTCGAGTGCTCTCAGCCGACTTGGACCACACTGCCAGGTGTCTCCCCCTGCATTTGCCACCCTTCGACACAGGAGGATCAAGTGGGAGGATGTCCTCTCAGAGAGATCCATGGCGATCAGAATAGATGTCCTCTCTCTTCCATTGTTTACCCTCATCTCTCAGGCGTTTCTACCATCTCTTGATTTCCCTGGAATTTCAACCCCAGGAGACGGGGGGTGGGTCAGAAGCCAAACATTTGGCTTCCCACTCCTGTCTTTCTTGAAGGTTTTCCCCGAACCAATGGGCCTAAAACAACATTCATAACCTGATATGGTTTCTGTGGGCCAGCCATCCAGGTGCAACTAGCCAGGTCCCTGTGGCTCAGGATCTCTCACAAGGCTGCAGTCCAGAGGGCCTCTGGATCTTCAGTCATCTGCGGGCTTGTTGGGGGTAAGTCTGCTTTTGAGCTCACTCAGCTGGCTGTGAGCAGCCAGAGGCCCTCCATTGCTGGAAGCAAGAAAGAGTCATTCCTTGCCCCATGGGCCTCTCCAGCATAAAGCTCCCAAGGAGCAGCTGGCTTCCCTGGGAACAGATGAGGGAGGGAGGGACGGAGGGCGGGCAAGCCCAAGAGGAGACCAGTCTCTTTGTAAACTCACCTCCGAAGGGACATCCTATCACTTTGGCCACATTCTGTCCTTTACAAGGGAGTCAGTAGTTCTGACTCGAATCAAGAGGTGGAGTATGGAACACAAAACGATGTGTACCCAAGATGGGAATCGTTGGAGACCCTTAAAGGCTGCCCTCCCTACTTGGCTGGGACTTGACCTCAGCTAGCCACCACTATAATCTCTGCATCCTTCTATTATTATATATTATGTTAGATTATATTATATGCACTATTATCTTTGCATAGAATCATCACATCCTAGGACGTGAACGAGGGGAACATTTTACCAAGCCCTTCTGGGATCCTTCAGCAGCTTGCCTAGAAGTTCCTTGCCCAAGGGTGCCTGTCAGTTCAGTGTCTGGCTCCTGATTTCGGTTCAGGGCTGATCACGTGATCTGGGAAATCCAGACCAGCGTCTGGTTCAGCACTTGAGTCCCAAGCCTGTCGAGGAATCTCTCTAACTCGGCCCCTCCCCCGCCTGCATGTGTGTGTGTTCCTTTGTGTGTGTGTGTGTGTATGTGTGCGCCGTCACCCTTTCTGTCAAGAAGAAGAAGAAGAAGAAGAAGAAGAAGAAGAAGAAGAAGAAGAAGAAGAAAGAAGAAAGAAGAAAGAAGAAAGAAGAAAGAAGAAAGAAGAAAGAAGAAAGAAGAAAGAAGAAAGAAGAAAGAAGAAAGAAGAAAGAAGAAAGAAGAAAGAAGAAAGAAGAAAGAAGAAGAAGAAGAAGAAGAAGAAGAAGAAGAAGAAGAACAGTAGTAGGCATAGTAGTAGAAGTTATTGGCACAGCAGGTGATCATTAGACAACCCTGGTTTGGAACGGGAGCTCTGAAATTCACTAGCTGTGTGACCTTGGGGCAAGTTGTTTCCCCTGTCTGAACCTCAGTCAGACATGACACACTGGGTTATTGGGACGATTAAGGGATCGATACAAGACACTTCAAACCGTCCCTTGCTTGGCATAGAATCCCTTAATCAAATCCATTCTCAGTAGCAGTAGTCTCAGCCATTGGATATTTTTATTTTTATTTGTGTTACGCTGAACACTGAAAAATATTCTCTCACACTCATAGGGCTCCAGGGAATATGGAGCATCAGGCTAAAGGATGGGGTGGATCTCAAGTCAAAGGAGCCATGGGTATGGCTGAAGGGGTAAGCACAGGAGCTTTTGTGCTCTGGTTGTGAGTGTTGGTGGCTGCTGGGCAAGGGAATCAGACCTGCAGGGGACCCGAGAACTTGGAGTCTGGCCAGTGCACCCTTGCTCCCTTCTTGGGCTTCCTGGGTTTCAGGGGAGCCTTTGGCCCTTGAGGGTATTTGGAGGCTGTGCCCGGAACAGCAGGAGCAGGAGCAGGAGGCCCCCCGGAGACAGGCTGGACCTTGGGCCCAGAGTTGGCCAGCTTCTGCCTGAGGCAATGGTTTTGGGCCTGGAGCCTTTGGAACTCCCTCTCTGCCCACAGGACAGCCTTCTGGCTCTCCTCACTCCTCTTCTCCACCAGGAGGCGCTCCCGCTCATGCAAGGAGGCGATTTGCTGCCATTCTCGGTGCAGGTCGGCGGCCATGTTCCTATAGAGGCCCAAGTGCCAGTGGGCAGCATCCGCCTTCCTGCGCACCTTGGCAAGCTCGTTCTTCACTTGCAGGCAGCGTGCCTTCTCCTCCATCATCTTCCTCTCCAGGTGTCTGAGGTGCTCTTCGCACAGCTTCGGCTCTGCCTCAAGCTTCAGGCACAACGTCGGAATCTCACCGTCCAGGAGGGTGTTCCGAAGGTGAACAGGTCCTTGCTCAGCTTGGTGGCTTGTTGGGTTTCTTGGGAGCTCTTCTTTCCTCTGACGTGCCTTCTTCAGTGCCCTGGACGGCTTCAATTGGTTCACGGGGCTCGCGCCTGAGGGCACGTGGTCAGGGGAGGAAGAGCCAGTCTCCACCTGCCTCCTTGAGCCCCCACCTTCCAGATGATCTCCAAGCAGCTCTAGCACATGCATCCCCTTCAGGAGGATCTGGCTGAGGGTGTGCTGTTGGCTCTGGCCCTCAGCGCTGGCCTGCCGCCGCACTCCTCCTTCAGGAAGCTCTGGCCTGCCTGCCTGCCCTGCCTCGTCCTGCACTCTCTGTCCACAGCTGCCAATCTCCTGAACCAGCGGGTCTGCACTTGCCTGCAGATCACGGCTGTCCTTGAAGCCTTCTGGTGTTTTCCTCACCAGGGCTTCTCCATCTTCCTGGGCTGCTCCACAGATGGGATTTTCATGAGGCAGCTGGTGAGGGCTCTTCAACAGCCTTTCCCGAACTCCCTTCCGCAGTTGCGTGGTGTTTCCCACTGACCAATACCCGGCATCTTGATTCAGGGCAGCCAGAGCAAGTAGCTGGAACGGGAGAGGACTGGCCTTCGGCTCGGATGATGCGACAGCTCCACGGGCTTGTGCGTCCGGTTCGGTCTTCTCCATGCCTTTTCCAGACACATCCTCGTTCTGGGCACACTGCCACTTTCTTCTTCGGAAGCTGAGTGCACTCTTTCCCAGGAACACCACCACTGCAGTGCACACCAGGATCTCCCAGCGAAACCCAGAGACTCGTGGCACATGTGGCCAACGTTCGGATATCACCAACCCAGCAGCCCACAGCTGCTCCAGGACAGCCCACAGCGGCTCCAGAACTGTGTGGGGAGGCATTTGGATGGCCCCCAGCTGGCTCCAAAGAGCCTTGTGGCTTGGTCTCCGATCACCAGTGTCTTCTGGGCCACTAGGAAGTGCTTGGAACCCCTACGAGGGTTCCGTCTCCAACGCAAACCAGTGCCTGGCAACAGGAGCTGAAGGGAGGAGGGGTGGGGGAGGTGCACCTGAGTCTCCAAAGCACATCCCTGCCTGCAACCGGAGCTGACAGCAGGTGGGCTAGGGGAGGGGAATCGCTCTATTGTACACCTGAAACAAAGACAACCCTATCGATCAATTTCTCGGAAGTACAATTTAAACATTAAAAAAAATACTTAAAAGCAAACTAGGTATCCAAAGGAGAAAAATAACAAATATCCAAACACTGAGAAAGTAACCTTCTAGATGATCAAAGATCAAAGATCAAATCTCAATGCATTGAAGTGAAGGAAAATGAACATACAACATATGAAAATGTGTGGGACACAGCACAATCAATGGACAGCACCATGTAGAGCAATCACTGCCTATGTTAGAAAGGAAGAGGAGCGTCTGGGAGGCTCAGTCAGTTAGTCCAACTCTTGATTTTGACTCGGGTCATGATCAAACTCGGGGTTGTGAGACTGAACCTGCATTGTGCTGCTGCTGGGCATGGAGGCTGCTTAATAATCCGTCTCTCTCTCTCTCTCTCTCTCTCTCTGTACCCCTTCCCTGTCTTTCTCTCTCTCTCTCTCTCTCTGTCTCTCCCAGTCTCAAAACAATAAGCTCTCCACGTCAGAACCTAGAAAAAGATGAGAAAATAAAACTAAAGAAGAAAACCAAAGGAATCCTTCCACCCAGTTTCAAGATCTACAGCTATAGTAATCAAAAATGTGTGGTGTTGGTAAAGGGATAGACAAATGGAACAGTATAAAGATAGATAAGTGGAACAGGATCAAACCCAGAAGGAGACCAACCACCAACATGTCAATGGGATTCTGACAAAGGGGAAAAGCAATTCAATGGAGGAGTGACAGCGTTTTGAAGAAATGGTGCTAGAGCAAGTGGACTTCCAGAGACAAAGAAGAAGAAGGAGGCCCAAGAAGAAGAGGGAGGGGCAGAGAGGAGGAGGAGGTGGAGGTGGAGGACGAGGAGGACGAGGACCACAATCGAAGTCTCATCCTCTGTACAAAACTGAACTCGTGGCGCCTGGGTGACTCAGTCGCTGAGGCAGCCAGCTCTTTATTTCGGCTCTTGTCATGCTCTCAGGGTCCCGGGACAAAATCAGGCTCCAAGCTCACTGGGGAGTCTGCTTAAGGACGCTCTTTTCGCTTCTCCCTCCACCACACGCCCCACTCATGCGCATGCTCACTCTCTCAAAAAGAAAAAAAATTTTGTTAAATTAACTCAAAATTAATCACCGCCTTCTATGTAAAATGATAAATCTTCTAGGGAAAAAAATGTCCAGAATGGACAGCTAGGTAAAGAATCCTCCGACTGGACATCAAATCATGTTCCGTTCAAGAAGAGTTGATTCATTAGACATGATCCAACAATCAGAATTGGAAGTCTGTCATGTGTGAAACACCTTGTGAAGAAGACCCAAAAGGGAAGCTACAAACTGGGAGAAAATAGGTGCAAACCACATACCTGATAAAGGACTCCTGTCGGAAGGAGAGAACCTCAAAAGTGGACCCCCAAAGAAGCAAGCCATCCAGTCTGAAAAGAACAAAAACAAAAAAAATGGGCAAAAGACCGAAACCCTTTACCAAAGAGTATACAGATGGAAATCCCATAAAAAGTTACCATCGGGGCAATTCAAATTCAAACTCCAATGAGCTCTCACTGCACACCTATCAGCATGATGCAAACCAAATGCACCCGAGAGGGAGAGAGAGACCCCACTCCCCAATGCAAGGCAGGATGTGGAACGACTGGATCGCTCCTGCATCGCTGTTGGGAATGGAAGATGATAGAGCTCCCTCTTGAAAACAGTTCACAGTTGCTTTTCTTTTTCAAGGCCTGGATTTAAATTCCAGGGAACAAGCAGTAGAATATGCTTTTCGGGTGCACAGTACAGTGACCCAACCCTCCACACAGTTCCTCTGAAAACTAGATTTGCAACCACCCTAGGACCCCAGTCATTGCACTCTTGGCATTTCTCTGCGAGAAATCCAAACTTACGTTTGCTCCAAAACCTGTACAGGAACGGATCTGTGTCCTGATGGAAGCAGTGGGGCTGCCAAGGGGGTAGAAGTGACTGCAGTGGTTGGATATTGACACTGGACAGCCTTGTAAGAGATGTTCTCATCTTGCTTCTTTGAAGGCCCCTTCCCATTCATGGTGGTCCTGGGGACAAGGAGAAAAGGAATGTCAACGATTTCAAGAAGTTGAAAGGATTTCAAGAAGTTGAAACCAAGCATCAGAACACCATCTCTTCTACATGAATTCATTCTCATATTCACCCCCAGTCTCCCAAAGCAGACAGGAGGGGTCTGTTCCAACAGGGGTTGTGGGCAGTGGCCCTTCCACAGGCCATCTCCCCTCCAGTCTAGAAGTCCAACGACCAGGTCCCAGGCTTTCAACTCATCTCATTCTCTCGGGGCCTTCTCTAGGGGCCCCAGGGAACTTCTGGGCTCGTTCTCTGCCTTCCAGGAGGCTCTGTGGGGCTGGGTCGAGTGCTCTCAGCCGACTTGGACCGCACTGCCAGGTGTCTCCCCCTGCATTTGCCACCCTTCGACACAGGAGGATCAAGTGGGAGGATGTCCTCTCAGAGAGATCCATGGCGATCAGAATAGATGTCCTCTCTCTTCCATTGTTTACCCTCATCTCTCAGGCGTTTCTACCATCTCTTGATTTCCCTGGAATTTCAACCCCAGGAGACGGGGGGTGGGTCAGAAGCCAAACATTTGGCTTCCCACTCCTGTCTTTCTTGAAGGTTTTCCCCGAACCAATGGGCCTAAAACAACATTCATAACCTGATATGGTTTCTGTGGGCCAGCCATCCAGGTGCAACTAGCCAGGTCCCTGTGGCTCAGGATCTCTCACAAGGCTGCAGTCCAGAGGGCCTCTGGATCTTCAGTCATCTGCGGGCTTGTTGGGGGTAAGTCTGCTTTTGAGCTCACTCAGCTGGCTGTGAGCAGCCAGAGGCCCTCCATTGCTGGAAGCAAGAAAGAGTCATTCCTTGCCCCATGGGCCTCTCCAGCATAAAGCTCCCAAGGAGCAGCTGGCTTCCCTGGGAACAGATGAGGGAGGGAGGGACAGAGGGCGGGCAAGCCCAAGAGGAGACCAGTCTCTTTGTAAACTCACCTCCGAAGGGACATCCTATCACTTTGGCCACATTCTGTCCTTTACAAGGGAGTCAGTAGTTCTGACTCGAAGCAAGAGGTAGACTATGGAACACAAAACGATGTGTACCCAAGATGGGAATCGTTGGAGACCCTTAAAGGCTGCCCTCCCTACTTGGCTGGGACTTGACCTCAGCTAGCCACCACTATAATCTCGGCATCCTTCTATTATTATATATTATGTTAGATTATATTATATGCACTATTATCTTTGCATAGAATCATCACATCCTAGGACGTGAACGAGGGGAACATTTTACCAAGCCCTTCTGGGATCCTTCAGCAGCTTGCCTAGAAGTTCCTTGCCCAAGGGTGCCTGTCAGTTCAGTGTCTGGCTCCTGATTTCGGTTCAGGGCTGATCACGTGATCTGGGAAATCCAGACCAGCGTCTGGTTCAGCACTTGAGTCCCAAGCCTGTCGAGGAATCTCTCTAACTCGGCCCCTCCCCCGCCTGCATGTGTGTGTGTTCCTTTGTGTGTGTGTGTGTGTATGTGTGCGCCGTCACCCTTTCTGTCAAGAAGAAGAAGAAGAAGAAGAAGAAGAAGAAGAAGAAGAAGAAGAAGGAAGAAAGAAGGAAGAAAGAAGAAGGAAGAAAGAAGAAAGAAGAAAGAAGAAAGAAGAAAGAAGAAAGAAGAAAGAAGAAAGAAGAAAGAAGAAAGAAGAAAGAAGAAAGAAGAAAGAAGAAAGAAGAAAGAAGAAGAAGAAGAAGAAGAAGAAGAAGAAGAAGAAGAAGAAGAAGAAGAAGAAGAACAGTAGTAGGCATAGTAGTAGAAGTTATTGGCACAGCAGGTGATCATTAGACAACCCTGGTTTGGAACGGGAGCTCTGAAATTCACTAGCTGTGTGACCTTGGGGCAAGTTGTTTCCCCTGTCTGAACCTCAGTCAGACATGACACACTGGGTTATTGGGACGATTAAGGGATCGATACAAGACACTTCAAACCGTCCCTTGCTTGGCATAGAATCCCTTAATCAAATCCATTCTCAGTAGCAGTAGTCTCAGCCATTGGATATTTTTATTTTTATTTGTGTTACGCTGAACACTGAAAAATATTCTCTCACACTCATAGGGCTCCAGGGAATATGGAGCATCAGGCTAAAGGATGGGGTGGATCTCAAGTCAAAGGAGCCATGGGTATGGCTGAAGGGGTAAGCACAGGAGCTTTTGTGCTCTGGTTGTGAGTGTTGGTGGCTGCTGGGCAAGGGAATCAGACCTGCAGGGGACCCGAGAACTTGGAGTCTGGCCAGTGCACCCTTGCTCCCTTCTTGGGCTTCCTGGGTTTCAGGGGAGCCTTTGGCCCTTGAGGGTATTTGGAGGCTGTGCCCGGAACAGCAGGAGCAGGAGCAGGAGGCCCCCCGGAGACAGGCTGGACCTTGGGCCCAGAGTTGGCCAGCTTCTGCCTGAGGCAATGGTTTTGGGCCTGGAGCCTTTGGAACTCCCTCTCTGCCCACAGGACAGCCTTCTGGCTCTCCTCACTCCTCTTCTCCACCAGGAGGCGCTCCCGCTCATGCAAGGAGGCGATTTGCTGCCATTCTCGGTGCAGGTCGGCGGCCATGTTCCTATAGAGGCCCAAGTGCCAGTGGGCAGCATCCGCCTTCCTGCGCACCTTGGCAAGCTCGTTCTTCACTTGCAGGCAGCGTGCCTTCTCCTCCATCATCTTCCTCTCCAGGTGTCTGAGGTGCTCTTCGCACAGCTTCGGCTCTGCCTCAAGCTTCAGGCACAACGTCGGAATCTCACCGTCCAGGAGGGTGTTCCGAAGGTGAACAGGTCCTTGCTCAGCTTGGTGGCTTGTTGGGTTTCTTGGGAGCTCTTCTTTCCTCTGACGTGCCTTCTTCAGTGCCCTGGACGGCTTCAATTGGTTCACGGGGCTCGCGCCTGAGGGCACGTGGTCAGGGGAGGAAGAGCCAGTCTCCACCTGCCTCCTTGAGCCCCCACCTTCCAGATGATCTCCAAGCAGCTCTAGCACATGCATCCCCTTCAGGAGGATCTGGCTGAGGGTGTGCTGTTGGCTCTGGCCCTCAGCGCTGGCCTGCCGCCGCACTCCTCCTTCAGGAAGCTCTGGCCTGCCTGCCTGCCCTGCCTCGTCCTGCACTCTCTGTCCACAGCTGCCAATCTCCTGAACCAGCGGGTCTGCACTTGCCTGCAGATCACGGCTGTCCTTGAAGCCTTCTGGTGTTTTCCTCACCAGGGCTTCTCCATCTTCCTGGGCTGCTCCACAGATGGGATTTTCATGAGGCAGCTGGTGAGGGCTCTTCAACAGCCTTTCCCGAACTCCCTTCCGCAGTTGCGTGGTGTTTCCCACTGACCAATACCCGGCATCTTGATTCAGGGCAGCCAGAGCAAGTAGCTGGAACGGGAGAGGACTGGCCTTCGGCTCGGATGATGCGACAGCTCCACGGACTTGTGCGTCCGGTTCGGTCTTCTCCATGCCTTTTCCAGACACATCCTCGTTCTGGGCACACTGCCACTTTCTTCTTCGGAAGCTGAGTGCACTCTTTCCCAGGAACACCACCACTGCAGTGCACACCAGGATCTCCCAGCGAAACCCAGAGACTCGTGGCACATGTGGCCAACGTTCGGATATCACCAACCCAGCAGCCCACAGCTGCTCCAGGACAGCCCACAGCGGCTCCAGAACTGTGTGGGGAGGCATTTGGATGGCCCCCAGCTGGCTCCAAAGAGCCTTGTGGCTTGGTCTCCGATCACCAGTGTCTTCTGGGCCACTAGGAAGTGCTTGGAACCCCTACGAGGGTTCCGTCTCCAACGCAAACCAGTGCCTGGCAACAGGAGCTGAAGGGAGGAGGGGTGGGGGAGGTGCACCTGAGTCTCCAAAGCACATCCCTGCCTGCAACCGGAGCTGACAGCAGGTGGGCTAGGGGAGGGGAATCGCTCTATTGTACACCTGAAACAAAGACAACCCTATCGATCAATTTCTCGGAAGTACAATTTAAACATTAAAAAAAATACTTAAAAGCAAACTAGGTATCCAAAGGAGAAAAATAACAAATATCCAAACACTGAGAAAGTAACCTTCTAGATGATCAAAGATCAAAGATCAAATCTCAATGCATTGAAGTGAAGGAAAATGAACATACAACATATGAAAATGTGTGGGACACAGCACAATCAATGGACAGCACCATGTAGAGCAATCACTGCCTATGTTAGAAAGGAAGAGGAGCGTCTGGGAGGCTCAGTCAGTTAGTCCAACTCTTGATTTTGACTCGGGTCATGATCAAACTCGGGGTTGTGAGACTGAACCTGCATTGTGCTGCTGCTGGGCATGGAGGCTGCTTAATAATCCGTCTCTCTCTCTCTCTCTCTCTCTCTCTGTACCCCTTCCCTGTCTTTCTCTCTCTCTCTCTCTCTCTGTCTCTCCCAGTCTCAAAACAATAAGCTCTCCACGTCAGAACCTAGAAAAAGATGAGAAAATAAAACTAAAGAAGAAAACCAAAGGAATCCTTCCACCCAGTTTCAAGATCTACAGCTATAGTAATCAAAAATGTGTGGTGTTGGTAAAGGGATAGACAAATGGAACAGTATAAAGATAGATAAGTGGAACAGGATCAAACCCAGAAGGAGACCAACCACCAACATGTCAATGGGATTCTGACAAAGGGGAAAAGCAATTCAATGGAGGAGTGACAGCGTTTTGAAGAAATGGTGCTAGAGCAAGTGGACTTCCAGAGACAAAGAAGAAGAAGGAGGCCCAAGAAGAAGAGGGAGGGGCAGAGAGGAGGAGGAGGTGGAGGTGGAGGACGAGGAGGACGAGGACCACAATCGAAGTCTCATCCTCTGTACAAAACTGAACTCGTGGCGCCTGGGTGACTCAGTCGCTGAGGCAGCCAGCTCTTTATTTCGGCTCTTGTCATGCTCTCAGGGTCCCGGGACAAAATCAGGCTCCAAGCTCACTGGGGAGTCTGCTTAAGGACGCTCTTTTCGCTTCTCCCTCCACCACACGCCCCACTCATGCGCATGCTCACTCTCTCAAAAAGAAAAAAAATTTTGTTAAATTAACTCAAAATTAATCACCGCCTTCTATGTAAAATGATAAATCTTCTAGGGAAAAAAATGTCCAGAATGGACAGCTAGGTAAAGAATCCTCCGACTGGACATCAAATCATGTTCCGTTCAAGAAGAGTTGATTCATTAGACATGATCCAACAATCAGAATTGGAAGTCTGTCATGTGTGAAACACCTTGTGAAGAAGACCCAAAAGGGAAGCTACAAACTGGGAGAAAATAGGTGCAAACCACATACCTGATAAAGGACTCCTGTCGGAAGGAGAGAACCTCAAAAGTGGACCCCCAAAGAAGCAAGCCATCCAGTCTGAAAAGAACAAAAACAAAAAAAATGGGCAAAAGACCGAAACCCTTTAACAAAGAGTATACAGATGGAAATCCCATAAAAAGTTACCATCGGGGCAATTCAAATTCAAACTCCAATGAGCTCTCACTGCACTCCTATCACCATGATGCAAACCAAATGCACCCGAGAGGGAGAGAGAGACCCCACTCCCCAATGCAAGGCAGGATGTGGAACGACTGGATCGCTCCTGCATCGCTGTTGGGAATGGAAGATGATAGAGCTCCCTCTTGAAAACAGTTCACAGTTGCTTTTCTTTTTCAAGGCCTGGAGTTAAATTCCAGGGAACAAGCAGTAGAATATGCTTTTCGGGGGCACAGTATAGTGACCCAACCCTCCACACAGTTTCTCTGAAAACTAGACTTGCAACCACCCTAGGACCCCAGTCATTGCACTCTTGGCATTTCTCTGAGAGAAATCCAAACTTACGTTTGCTCCAAAACCTGTACAGGAACGGATCTGTGTCCTGATGGAAGCAGTGGGGCTGCCAAGGGGGTAGAAGTGACTGCAGTGGTTGGATATTGACACTGGACAGCCTTGTAAGAGATGTTCTCATCTTGCTTCTTTGAAGGCCCCTTCCCATTCATGGTGGTCCTGGGGACAAGGAGAAAAGGAATGTCAACGATTTCAAGAAGTTGAAAGGATTTCAAGAAGTTGAAACCAAGCATCAGAACACCATCTCTTCTACATGAATTCATTCTCATATTCACCCCCAGTCTCCCAAAGCAGACAGGAGGGGTCTGGTCCAACAAGGGTTGCGGGCAGTGGCCCTTCCACAGGCCATCTCCCCTCCAGTCTAGAAGTCCAACGACCAGGTCCCAGGCTTTCAACTCATCTCATTCTCTCGGGGCCTTCTCTAGGGGCCCCAGGGAACTTCCGGGCTCGTTCTCTGCCTTCTAGGAGGCTCTGTGGGGCTGGGTCGAGTGCTCTCAGCCGACTTGGACCACACTGCCAGGTGTCTCCCCCTGCATTTGCCACCCTTCGACACAGGAGGATCAAGTGGGAGGATGTCCTCTCAGAGAGATCCATGGCGATCAGAATACATGTCCTCTCTCTTCCATTGTTTAGCCTCATCTCTCAGGCGTTTCTACCATCTCTTGATTTCCCTGGAATTTCAACCCCAGGAGACGGGGGGTGGGTCAGAAGCCAAACATTTGGCTTCCCACTCCTGTCTTTCTTGAAGGTTTTCCCCGAACCAATGGGCCTAAAACAACATTCATAACCTGATATGGTTTCTGTGGGCCAGCCATCCAGGTGCAACTAGCCAGGTCCCTGTGGCTCAGGATCTCTCACAAGGCTGCAGTCCAGAGGGCCTCTGGATCTTCAGTCATCTGCGGGCTTGTTGGGGGTAAGTCTGCTTTTGAGCTCACTCAGCTGGCTGTGAGCAGCCAGAGGCCCTCCATTGCTGGAAGCAAGAAAGAGTCATTCCTTGCCCCATGGGCCTCTCCAGCATAAAGCTCCCAAGGAGCAGCTGGCTTCCCTGGGAACAGATGAGGGAGGGAGGGACGGAGGGCGGGCAAGCCCAAGAGGAGACCAGTCTCTTTGTAAACTCACCTCCGAAGGGACATCCTATCACTTTGGCCACATTCTGTCCTTTACAAGGGAGTCAGTAGTTCTGACTCGAAGCAAGAGGTAGACTATGGAACACAAAACGATGTGTACCCAAGATGGGAATCGTTGGAGACCCTTAAAGGCTGCCCTCCCTACTTGGCTGGGACTTGACCTCAGCTAGCCACCACTATAATCTCGGCATCCTTCTATTATTATATATTATGTTAGATTATATTATATGCACTATTATCTTTGCATAGAATCATCACATCCTAGGACGTGAACGAGGGGAACATTTTACCAAGCCCTTCTGGGATCCTTCAGCAGCTTGCCTAGAAGTTCCTTGCCCAAGGGTGCCTGTCAGTTCAGTGTCTGGCTCCTGATTTCGGTTCAGGGCTGATCACGTGATCTGGGAAATCCAGACCAGCGTCTGGTTCAGCACTTGAGTCCCAAGCCTGTCGAGGAATCTCTCTAACTCGGCCCCTCCCCCGCCTGCATGTGTGTGTGTTCCTTTGTGTGTGTGTGTGTGTATGTGTGCGCCGTCACCCTTTCTGTCAAGAAGAAGAAGAAGAAGAAGAAGAAGAAGAAGAAGAAGAAGAAGGAAGAAGGAAGAAAGAAGAAGGAAGAAAGAAGAAAGAAGAAAGAAGAAAGAAGAAAGAAGAAAGAAGAAAGAAGAAAGAAGAAAGAAGAAAGAAGAAAGAAGAAAGAAGAAAGAAGAAAGAAGAAAGAAGAAAGAAGAAAGAAGAAAGAAGAAAGAAGAAGAAGAAGAAGAAGAAGAAGAAGAAGAAGAAGAACAGTAGTAGGCATAGTAGTAGAAGTTATTGGCACAGCAGGTGATCATTAGACAACCCTGGTTTGGAACGGGAGCTCTGAAATTCACTAGCTGTGTGACCTTGGGGCAAGTTGTTTCCCCTGTCTGAACCTCAGTCAGACATGACACACTGGGTTATTGGGACGATTAAGGGATCGATACAAGACACTTCAAACCGTCCCTTGCTTGGCATAGAATCCCTTAATCAAATCCATTCTCAGGAGCAGTAGTCTCAGCCATTGGATATTTTTATTTTTATTTGTGTTACGCTGAACACTGAAAAATATTCTCTCACACTCATAGGGCTCCAGGGAATATGGAGCATCAGGCTAAAGGATGGGGTGGATCTCAAGTCAAAGGAGCCATGGGTATGGCTGAAGGGGTAAGCACAGGAGCTTTTGTGCTCTGGTTGTGAGTGTTGGTGGCTGCTGGGCAAGGGAATCAGACCTGCAGGGGACCCGAGAACTTGGAGTCTGGCCAGTGCACCCTTGCTCCCTTCTTGGGCTTCCTGGGTTTCAGGGGAGCCTTTGGCCCTTGAGGGTATTTGGAGGCTGTGCCCGGAACAGCAGGAGCAGGAGCAGGAGGCCCCCCGGAGACAGGCTGGACCTTGGGCCCAGAGTTGGCCAGCTTCTGCCTGAGGCAATGGTTTTGGGCCTGGAGCCTTTGGAACTCCCTCTCTGCCCACAGGACAGCCTTCTGGCTCTCCTCACTCCTCTTCTCCACCAGGAGGCGCTCCCGCTCATGCAAGGAGGCGATTTGCTGCCATTCTCGGTGCAGGTCGGCGGCCATGTTCCTATAGAGGCCCAAGTGCCAGTGGGCAGCATCCGCCTTCCTGCGCACCTTGGCAAGCTCGTTCTTCACTTGCAGGCAGCGTGCCTTCTCCTCCATCATCTTCCTCTCCAGGTGTCTGAGGTGCTCTTCGCACAGCTTCGGCTCTGCCTCAAGCTTCAGGCACAACGTCGGAATCTCACCGTCCAGGAGGGTGTTCCGAAGGTGAACAGGTCCTTGCTCAGCTTGGTGGCTTGTTGGGTTTCTTGGGAGCTCTTCTTTCCTCTGACGTGCCTTCTTCAGTGCCCTGGACGGCTTCAATTGGTTCACGGGGCTCGCGCCTGAGGGCACGTGGTCAGGGGAGGAAGAGCCAGTCTCCACCTGCCTCCTTGAGCCCCCACCTTCCAGATGATCTCCAAGCAGCTCTAGCACATGCATCCCCTTCAGGAGGATCTGGCTGAGGGTGTGCTGTTGGCTCTGGCCCTCAGCGCTGGCCTGCCGCCGCACTCCTCCTTCAGGAAGCTCTGGCCTGCCTGCCTGCCCTGCCTCGTCCTGCACTCTCTGTCCACAGCTGCCAATCTCCTGAACCAGCGGGTCTGCACTTGCCTGCAGATCACGGCTGTCCTTGAAGCCTTCTGGTGTTTTCCTCACCAGGGCTTCTCCATCTTCCTGGGCTGCTCCACAGATGGGATTTTCATGAGGCAGCTGGTGAGGGCTCTTCAACAGCCTTTCCCGAACTCCCTTCCGCAGTTGCGTGGTGTTTCCCACTGACCAATACCCGGCATCTTGATTCAGGGCAGCCAGAGCAAGTAGCTGGAACGGGAGAGGACTGGCCTTCGGCTCGGATGATGCGACAGCTCCACGGGCTTGTGCGTCCGGTTCGGTCTTCTCCATGCCTTTTCCAGACACATCCTCGTTCTGGGCACACTGCCACTTTCTTCTTCGGAAGCTGAGTGCACTCTTTCCCAGGAACACCACCACTGCAGTGCACACCAGGATCTCCCAGCGAAACCCAGAGACTCGTGGCACATGTGGCCAACGTTCGGATATCACCAACCCAGCAGCCCACAGCTGCTCCAGGACAGCCCACAGCGGCTCCAGAACTGTGTGGGGAGGCATTTGGATGGCCCCCAGCTGGCTCCAAAGAGCCTTGTGGCTTGGTCTCCGATCACCAGTGTCTTCTGGGCCACTAGGAAGTGCTTGGAACCCCTACGAGGGTTCCGTCTCCAACGCAAACCAGTGCCTGGCAACAGGAGCTGAAGGGAGGAGGGGTGGGGGAGGTGCACCTGAGTCTCCAAAGCACATCCCTGCCTGCAACCGGAGCTGACAGCAGGTGGGCTAGGGGAGGGGAATCGCTCTATTGTACACCTGAAACAAAGACAACCCTATCGATCAATTTCTCGGAAGTACAATTTAAACATTAAAAAAAATACTTAAAAGCAAACTAGGTATCCAAAGGAGAAAAATAACAAATATCCAAACACTGAGAAAGTAACCTTCTAGATGATCAAAGATCAAAGATCAAATCTCAATGCATTGAAGTGAAGGAAAATGAACATACAACATATGAAAATGTGTGGGACACAGCACAATCAATGGACAGCACCATGTAGAGCAATCACTGCCTATGTTAGAAAGGAAGAGGAGCGTCTGGGAGGCTCAGTCAGTTAGTCCAACTCTTGATTTTGACTCGGGTCATGATCAAACTCGGGGTTGTGAGACTGAACCTGCATTGTGCTGCTGCTGGGCATGGAGGCTGCTTAATAATCCGTCTCTCTCTCTCTCTCTCTCTCTCTCTGTACCCCTTCCCTGTCTTTCTCTCTCTCTCTCTCTCTCTGTCTCTCCCAGTCTCAAAACAATAAGCTCTCCACGTCAGAACCTAGAAAAAGATGAGAAAATAAAACTAAAGAAGAAAACCAAAGGAATCCTTCCACCCAGTTTCAAGATCTACAGCTATAGTAATCAAAAATGTGTGGTGTTGGTAAAGGGATAGACAAATGGAACAGTATAAAGATAGATAAGTGGAACAGGATCAAACCCAGAAGGAGACCAACCACCAACATGTCAATGGGATTCTGACAAAGGGGAAAAGCAATTCAATGGAGGAGTGACAGCGTTTTGAAGAAATGGTGCTAGAGCAAGTGGACTTCCAGAGACAAAGAAGAAGAAGGAGGCCCAAGAAGAAGAGGGAGGGGCAGAGAGGAGGAGGAGGTGGAGGTGGAGGACGAGGAGGACGAGGACCACAATCGAAGTCTCATCCTCTGTACAAAACTGAACTCGTGGCGCCTGGGTGACTCAGTCGCTGAGGCAGCCAGCTCTTTATTTCGGCTCTTGTCATGCTCTCAGGGTCCCGGGACAAAATCAGGCTCCAAGCTCACTGGGGAGTCTGCTTAAGGACGCTCTTTTCGCTTCTCCCTCCACCACACGCCCCACTCATGCGCATGCTCACTCTCTCAAAAAGAAAAAAAATTTTGTTAAATTAACTCAAAATTAATCACCGCCTTCTATGTAAAATGATAAATCTTCTAGGGAAAAAAATGTCCAGAATGGACAGCTAGGTAAAGAATCCTCCGACTGGACATCAAATCATGTTCCGTTCAAGAAGAGTTGATTCATTAGACATGATCCAACAATCAGAATTGGAAGTCTGTCATGTGTGAAACACCTTGTGAAGAAGACCCAAAAGGGAAGCTACAAACTGGGAGAAAATAGGTGCAAACCACATACCTGATAAAGGACTCCTGTCGGAAGGAGAGAACCTCAAAAGTGGACCCCCAAAGAAGCAAGCCATCCAGTCTGAAAAGAACAAAAACAAAAAAAATGGGCAAAAGACCGAAACCCTTTAACAAAGAGTATACAGATGGAAATCCCATAAAAAGTTACCATCGGGGCAATTCAAATTCAAACTCCAATGAGCTCTCACTGCACTCCTATCACCATGATGCAAACCAAATGCACCCGAGAGGGAGAGAGAGACCCCACTCCCCAATGCAAGGCAGGATGTGGAACGACTGGATCGCTCCTGCATCGCTGTTGGGAATGGAAGATGATAGAGCTCCCTCTTGAAAACAGTTCACAGTTGCTTTTCTTTTTCAAGGCCTGGAGTTAAATTCCAGGGAACAAGCAGTAGAATATGCTTTTCGGGGGCACAGTATAGTGACCCAACCCTCCACACAGTTTCTCTGAAAACTAGACTTGCAACCACCCTAGGACCCCAGTCATTGCACTCTTGGCATTTCTCTGAGAGAAATCCAAACTTACGTTTGCTCCAAAACCTGTACAGGAACGGATCTGTGTCCTGATGGAAGCAGTGGGGCTGCCAAGGGGGTAGAAGTGACTGCAGTGGTTGGATATTGACACTGGACAGCCTTGTAAGAGATGTTCTCATCTTGCTTCTTTGAAGGCCCCTTCCCATTCATGGTGGTCCTGGGGACAAGGAGAAAAGGAATGTCAACGATTTCAAGAAGTTGAAAGGATTTCAAGAAGTTGAAACCAAGCATCAGAACACCATCTCTTCTACATGAATTCATTCTCATATTCACCCCCAGTCTCCCAAAGCAGACAGGAGGGGTCTGGTCCAACAAGGGTTGCGGGCAGTGGCCCTTCCACAGGCCATCTCCCCTCCAGTCTAGAAGTCCAACGACCAGGTCCCAGGCTTTCAACTCATCTCATTCTCTCGGGGCCTTCTCTAGGGGCCCCAGGGAACTTCCGGGCTCGTTCTCTGCCTTCTAGGAGGCTCTGTGGGGCTGGGTCGAGTGCTCTCAGCCGACTTGGACCACACTGCCAGGTGTCTCCCCCTGCATTTGCCACCCTTCGACACAGGAGGATCAAGTGGGAGGATGTCCTCTCAGAGAGATCCATGGCGATCAGAATACATGTCCTCTCTCTTCCATTGTTTAGCCTCATCTCTCAGGCGTTTCTACCATCTCTTGATTTCCCTGGAATTTCAACCCCAGGAGACGGGGGGTGGGTCAGAAGCCAAACATTTGGCTTCCCACTCCTGTCTTTCTTGAAGGTTTTCCCCGAACCAATGGGCCTAAAACAACATTCATAACCTGATATGGTTTCTGTGGGCCAGCCATCCAGGTGCAACTAGCCAGGTCCCTGTGGCTCAGGATCTCTCACAAGGCTGCAGTCCAGAGGGCCTCTGGATCTTCAGTCATCTGCGGGCTTGTTGGGGGTAAGTCTGCTTTTGAGCTCACTCAGCTGGCTGTGAGCAGCCAGAGGCCCTCCATTGCTGGAAGCAAGAAAGAGTCATTCCTTGCCCCATGGGCCTCTCCAGCATAAAGCTCCCAAGGAGCAGCTGGCTTCCCTGGGAACAGATGAGGGAGGGAGGGACGGAGGGCGGGCAAGCCCAAGAGGAGACCAGTCTCTTTGTAAACTCACCTCCGAAGGGACATCCTATCACTTTGGCCACATTCTGTCCTTTACAAGGGAGTCAGTAGTTCTGACTCGAAGCAAGAGGTAGACTATGGAACACAAAACGATGTGTACCCAAGATGGGAATCGTTGGAGACCCTTAAAGGCTGCCCTCCCTACTTGGCTGGGACTTGACCTCAGCTAGCCACCACTATAATCTCGGCATCCTTCTATTATTATATATTATGTTAGATTATATTATATGCACTATTATCTTTGCATAGAATCATCACATCCTAGGACGTGAACGAGGGGAACATTTTACCAAGCCCTTCTGGGATCCTTCAGCAGCTTGCCTAGAAGTTCCTTGCCCAAGGGTGCCTGTCAGTTCAGTGTCTGGCTCCTGATTTCGGTTCAGGGCTGATCACGTGATCTGGGAAATCCAGACCAGCGTCTGGTTCAGCACTTGAGTCCCAAGCCTGTCGAGGAATCTCTCTAACTCGGCCCCTCCCCCGCCTGCATGTGTGTGTGTTCCTTTGTGTGTGTGTGTGTGTATGTGTGCGCCGTCACCCTTTCTGTCAAGAAGAAGAAGAAGAAGAAGAAGAAGAAGAAGAAGAAGAAGAAGAAGGAAGAAGGAAGAAAGAAGAAGGAAGAAAGAAGAAAGAAGAAAGAAGAAAGAAGAAAGAAGAAAGAAGAAAGAAGAAAGAAGAAAGAAGAAAGAAGAAAGAAGAAAGAAGAAAGAAGAAAGAAGAAGAAGAAGAAGAAGAAGAAGAAGAAGAAGAAGAAGAAGAAGAAGAAGAACAGTAGTAGGCATAGTAGTAGAAGTTATTGGCACAGCAGGTGATCATTAGACAACCCTGGTTTGGAACGGGAGCTCTGAAATTCACTAGCTGTGTGACCTTGGGGCAAGTTGTTTCCCCTGTCTGAACCTCAGTCAGACATGACACACTGGGTTATTGGGACGATTAAGGGATCGATACAAGACACTTCAAACCGTCCCTTGCTTGGCATAGAATCCCTTAATCAAATCCATTCTCAGTAGCAGTAGTCTCAGCCATTGGATATTTTTATTTTTATTTGTGTTACGCTGAACACTGAAAAATATTCTCTCACACTCATAGGGCTCCAGGGAATATGGAGCATCAGGCTAAAGGATGGGGTGGATCTCAAGTCAAAGGAGCCATGGGTATGGCTGAAGGGGTAAGCACAGGAGCTTTTGTGCTCTGGTTGTGAGTGTTGGTGGCTGCTGGGCAAGGGAATCAGACCTGCAGGGGACCCGAGAACTTGGAGTCTGGCCAGTGCACCCTTGCTCCCTTCTTGGGCTTCCTGGGTTTCAGGGGAGCCTTTGGCCCTTGAGGGTATTTGGAGGCTGTGCCCGGAACAGCAGGAGCAGGAGCAGGAGGCCCCCCGGAGACAGGCTGGACCTTGGGCCCAGAGTTGGCCAGCTTCTGCCTGAGGCAATGGTTTTGGGCCTGGAGCCTTTGGAACTCCCTCTCTGCCCACAGGACAGCCTTCTGGCTCTCCTCACTCCTCTTCTCCACCAGGAGGCGCTCCCGCTCATGCAAGGAGGCGATTTGCTGCCATTCTCGGTGCAGGTCGGCGGCCATGTTCCTATAGAGGCCCAAGTGCCAGTGGGCAGCATCCGCCTTCCTGCGCACCTTGGCAAGCTCGTTCTTCACTTGCAGGCAGCGTGCCTTCTCCTCCATCATCTTCCTCTCCAGGTGTCTGAGGTGCTCTTCGCACAGCTTCGGCTCTGCCTCAAGCTTCAGGCACAACGTCGGAATCTCACCGTCCAGGAGGGTGTTCCGAAGGTGAACAGGTCCTTGCTCAGCTTGGTGGCTTGTTGGGTTTCTTGGGAGCTCTTCTTTCCTCTGACGTGCCTTCTTCAGTGCCCTGGACGGCTTCAATTGGTTCACGGGGCTCGCGCCTGAGGGCACGTGGTCAGGGGAGGAAGAGCCAGTCTCCACCTGCCTCCTTGAGCCCCCACCTTCCAGATGATCTCCAAGCAGCTCTAGCACATGCATCCCCTTCAGGAGGATCTGGCTGAGGGTGTGCTGTTGGCTCTGGCCCTCAGCGCTGGCCTGCCGCCGCACTCCTCCTTCAGGAAGCTCTGGCCTGCCTGCCTGCCCTGCCTCGTCCTGCACTCTCTGTCCACAGCTGCCAATCTCCTGAACCAGCGGGTCTGCACTTGCCTGCAGATCACGGCTGTCCTTGAAGCCTTCTGGTGTTTTCCTCACCAGGGCTTCTCCATCTTCCTGGGCTGCTCCACAGATGGGATTTTCATGAGGCAGCTGGTGAGGGCTCTTCAACAGCCTTTCCCGAACTCCCTTCCGCAGTTGCGTGGTGTTTCCCACTGACCAATACCCGGCATCTTGATTCAGGGCAGCCAGAGCAAGTAGCTGGAACGGGAGAGGACTGGCCTTCGGCTCGGATGATGCGACAGCTCCACGGGCTTGTGCGTCCGGTTCGGTCTTCTCCATGCCTTTTCCAGACACATCCTCGTTCTGGGCACACTGCCACTTTCTTCTTCGGAAGCTGAGTGCACTCTTTCCCAGGAACACCACCACTGCAGTGCACACCAGGATCTCCCAGCGAAACCCAGAGACTCGTGGCACATGTGGCCAACGTTCGGATATCACCAACCCAGCAGCCCACAGCTGCTCCAGGACAGCCCACAGCGGCTCCAGAACTGTGTGGGGAGGCATTTGGATGGCCCCCAGCTGGCTCCAAAGAGCCTTGTGGCTTGGTCTCCGATCACCAGTGTCTTCTGGGCCACTAGGAAGTGCTTGGAACCCCTACGAGGGTTCCGTCTCCAACGCAAACCAGTGCCTGGCAACAGGAGCTGAAGGGAGGAGGGGTGGGGGAGGTGCACCTGAGTCTCCAAAGCACATCCCTGCCTGCAACCGGAGCTGACAGCAGGTGGGGTAGGGGAGGGGAATCGCTATATTGTACACCTGAAACAAAGACAACCCTATCGATCAATTTCTCGGAAGTACAATTTCAACATTAAAAAAAATACTTAAAAGCAAACTAGGTATCCAAAGGAGAAAACTAACAAATATCCAAACACTGAGAAAGTAACCTTCTAGATGATCAAAGATCAAAGATCAAATCTCAATGCATTGAAGTGAAGGAAAATGAACATACAACATATGAAAATGTGTGGGACACAGCACAATCAATGGACAGCACCATGTAGAGCAATCACTGCCTATGTTAGAAAGGAAGAGGAGCGTCTGGGAGGCTCAGTCAGTTAGTCCAACTCTTGATTTTGACTCGGGTCATGATCAAACTTGGGGTTGTGAGACTGAACCTGCATTGTGCTGCTGCTGGGCATGGAGGCTGCTTAATAATCCGTCTCTCTCTCTCTCTCTCTCTGTACCCCTTCCCTGTCTTTCTCTCTCTCTCTCTCTCTCTGTCTCTCCCAGTCTCAAAACAATAAGCTCTCCACGTCAGAACCTAGAAAAAGATGAGAAAATAAAACTAAAGAAGAAAACCAAAGGAATCCTTCCACCCAGTTTCAAGATCTACAGCTATAGTAATCAAAAATGTGTGGTGTTGGTAAAGGGATAGACAAATGGAACAGTATAAAGATAGATAAGTGGAACAGGATCAAACCCAGAAGGAGACCAACCACCAACATGTCAATGGGATTCTGACAAAGGGGAAAAGCAATTCAATGGAGGAGTGACAGCGTTTTGAAGAAATGGTGCTAGAGCAAGTGGACTTCCAGAGACAAAGAAGAAGAAGGAGAAGAAGAAGAGGGAGGGGCAGAGAGGAGGAGGAGGTGGAGGTGGAGGACGAGGAGGATGAGGACCACAATCGAAGTCTCATCCTCTGTACAAAACTGAACTCGTGGCGCCTGGGTGACTCAGTCGCTGAGGCAGCCAGCTCTTAATTTCGGCTCTTGTCATGCTCTCAGGGTCCCGGGACAAAATCAGGCTCCAAGCTCACTGGGGAGTCTGCTTAAGGACGCTCTTTTCGCTTCTCCCTCCACCCCACGCCCCACTCATGCGCATGCTCACTCTCTCAAAAAGAAAAAAAATTTTGTTAAATTAACTCAAAATTAATCACCGCCTTCTATGTAAAATGATAAATCTTCTAGGGAAAAAAATGTCCAGAATGGACAGCTAGGTAAAGAATCCTCCGACTGGACATCAAATCATGTTCCGTTCAAGAAGAGTTGATTCATTAGACATGATCCAACAATCAGAATTGGAAGTCTGTCATGTGTGAAACACCTTGTGAAGAAGACCCAAAAGGGAAGCTACAAACTGGGAGAAAATAGGTGCAAACCACATACCTGATAAAGGACTCCTGTCGGAAGGAGAGAACCTCAAAAGTGGACCCCCAAAGAAGCAAGCCATCCAGTCTGAAAAGAACAAAAACAAAAAAAATGGGCAAAAGACCGAAACCCTTTAACAAAGAGTATACAGATGGAAATCCCATAAAAAGTTACCATCGGGGCAATTCAAATTCAAACTCCAATGAGCTCTCACTGCACTCCTATCACCATGATGCAAACCAAATGCACCCGAGAGGGAGAGAGAGACCCCACTCCCCAATGCAAGGCAGGATGTGGAACGACTGGATCGCTCCTGCATCGCTGTTGGGAATGGAAGATGATAGAGCTCCCTCTTGAAAACAGTTCACAGTTGCTTTTCTTTTTCAAGGCCTGGAGTTAAATTCCAGGGAACAAGCAGTAGAATATGCTTTTCGGGGGCACAGTATAGTGACCCAACCCTCCACACAGTTTCTCTGAAAACTAGACTTGCAACCACCCTAGGACCCCAGTCATTGCACTCTTGGCATTTCTCTGAGAGAAATCCAAACTTACGTTTGCTCCAAAACCTGTACAGGAACGGATCTGTGTCCTGATGGAAGCAGTGGGGCTGCCAAGGGGGTAGAAGTGACTGCAGTGGTTGGATATTGACACTGGACAGCCTTGTAAGAGATGTTCTCATCTTGCTTCTTTGAAGGCCCCTTCCCATTCATGGTGGTCCTGGGGACAAGGAGAAAAGGAATGTCAACGATTTCAAGAAGTTGAAAGGATTTCAAGAAGTTGAAACCAAGCATCAGAACACCATCTCTTCTACATGAATTCATTCTCATATTCACCCCCAGTCTCCCAAAGCAGACAGGAGGGGTCTGGTCCAACAAGGGTTGCGGGCAGTGGCCCTTCCACAGGCCATCTCCCCTCCAGTCTAGAAGTCCAACGACCAGGTCCCAGGCTTTCAACTCATCTCATTCTCTCGGGGCCTTCTCTAGGGGCCCCAGGGAACTTCCGGGCTCGTTCTCTGCCTTCTAGGAGGCTCTGTGGGGCTGGGTCGAGTGCTCTCAGCCGACTTGGACCACACTGCCAGGTGTCTCCCCCTGCATTTGCCACCCTTCGACACAGGAGGATCAAGTGGGAGGATGTCCTCTCAGAGAGATCCATGGCGATCAGAATACATGTCCTCTCTCTTCCATTGTTTAGCCTCATCTCTCAGGCGTTTCTACCATCTCTTGATTTCCCTGGAATTTCAACCCCAGGAGACGGGGGGTGGGTCAGAAGCCAAACATTTGGCTTCCCACTCCTGTCTTTCTTGAAGGTTTTCCCCGAACCAATGGGCCTAAAACAACATTCATAACCTGATATGGTTTCTGTGGGCCAGCCATCCAGGTGCAACTAGCCAGGTCCCTGTGGCTCAGGATCTCTCACAAGGCTGCAGTCCAGAGGGCCTCTGGATCTTCAGTCATCTGCGGGCTTGTTGGGGGTAAGTCTGCTTTTGAGCTCACTCAGCTGGCTGTGAGCAGCCAGAGGCCCTCCATTGCTGGAAGCAAGAAAGAGTCATTCCTTGCCCCATGGGCCTCTCCAGCATAAAGCTCCCAAGGAGCAGCTGGCTTCCCTGGGAACAGATGAGGGAGGGAGGGACGGAGGGCGGGCAAGCCCAAGAGGAGACCAGTCTCTTTGTAAACTCACCTCCGAAGGGACATCCTATCACTTTGGCCACATTCTGTCCTTTACAAGGGAGTCAGTAGTTCTGACTCGAAGCAAGAGGTAGACTATGGAACACAAAACGATGTGTACCCAAGATGGGAATCGTTGGAGACCCTTAAAGGCTGCCCTCCCTACTTGGCTGGGACTTGACCTCAGCTAGCCACCACTATAATCTCGGCATCCTTCTATTATTATATATTATGTTAGATTATATTATATGCACTATTATCTTTGCATAGAATCATCACATCCTAGGACGTGAACGAGGGGAACATTTTACCAAGCCCTTCTGGGATCCTTCAGCAGCTTGCCTAGAAGTTCCTTGCCCAAGGGTGCCTGTCAGTTCAGTGTCTGGCTCCTGATTTCGGTTCAGGGCTGATCACGTGATCTGGGAAATCCAGACCAGCGTCTGGTTCAGCACTTGAGTCCCAAGCCTGTCGAGGAATCTCTCTAACTCGGCCCCTCCCCCGCCTGCATGTGTGTGTGTTCCTTTGTGTGTGTGTGTGTGTATGTGTGCGCCGTCACCCTTTCTGTCAAGAAGAAGAAGAAGAAGAAGAAGAAGAAGAAGAAGAAGAAGAAGAAGGAAGAAGGAAGAAAGAAGAAGGAAGAAAGAAGAAAGAAGAAAGAAGAAAGAAGAAAGAAGAAAGAAGAAAGAAGAAAGAAGAAAGAAGAAAGAAGAAAGAAGAAAGAAGAAAGAAGAAAGAAGAAGAAGAAGAAGAAGAAGAAGAAGAAGAAGAAGAAGAAGAAGAAGAACAGTAGTAGGCATAGTAGTAGAAGTTATTGGCACAGCAGGTGATCATTAGACAACCCTGGTTTGGAACGGGAGCTCTGAAATTCACTAGCTGTGTGACCTTGGGGCAAGTTGTTTCCCCTGTCTGAACCTCAGTCAGACATGACACACTGGGTTATTGGGACGATTAAGGGATCGATACAAGACACTTCAAACCGTCCCTTGCTTGGCATAGAATCCCTTAATCAAATCCATTCTCAGTAGCAGTAGTCTCAGCCATTGGATATTTTTATTTTTATTTGTGTTACGCTGAACACTGAAAAATATTCTCTCACACTCATAGGGCTCCAGGGAATATGGAGCATCAGGCTAAAGGATGGGGTGGATCTCAAGTCAAAGGAGCCATGGGTATGGCTGAAGGGGTAAGCACAGGAGCTTTTGTGCTCTGGTTGTGAGTGTTGGTGGCTGCTGGGCAAGGGAATCAGACCTGCAGGGGACCCGAGAACTTGGAGTCTGGCCAGTGCACCCTTGCTCCCTTCTTGGGCTTCCTGGGTTTCAGGGGAGCCTTTGGCCCTTGAGGGTATTTGGAGGCTGTGCCCGGAACAGCAGGAGCAGGAGCAGGAGGCCCCCCGGAGACAGGCTGGACCTTGGGCCCAGAGTTGGCCAGCTTCTGCCTGAGGCAATGGTTTTGGGCCTGGAGCCTTTGGAACTCCCTCTCTGCCCACAGGACAGCCTTCTGGCTCTCCTCACTCCTCTTCTCCACCAGGAGGCGCTCCCGCTCATGCAAGGAGGCGATTTGCTGCCATTCTCGGTGCAGGTCGGCGGCCATGTTCCTATAGAGGCCCAAGTGCCAGTGGGCAGCATCCGCCTTCCTGCGCACCTTGGCAAGCTCGTTCTTCACTTGCAGGCAGCGTGCCTTCTCCTCCATCATCTTCCTCTCCAGGTGTCTGAGGTGCTCTTCGCACAGCTTCGGCTCTGCCTCAAGCTTCAGGCACAACGTCGGAATCTCACCGTCCAGGAGGGTGTTCCGAAGGTGAACAGGTCCTTGCTCAGCTTGGTGGCTTGTTGGGTTTCTTGGGAGCTCTTCTTTCCTCTGACGTGCCTTCTTCAGTGCCCTGGACGGCTTCAATTGGTTCACGGGGCTCGCGCCTGAGGGCACGTGGTCAGGGGAGGAAGAGCCAGTCTCCACCTGCCTCCTTGAGCCCCCACCTTCCAGATGATCTCCAAGCAGCTCTAGCACATGCATCCCCTTCAGGAGGATCTGGCTGAGGGTGTGCTGTTGGCTCTGGCCCTCAGCGCTGGCCTGCCGCCGCACTCCTCCTTCAGGAAGCTCTGGCCTGCCTGCCTGCCCTGCCTCGTCCTGCACTCTCTGTCCACAGCTGCCAATCTCCTGAACCAGCGGGTCTGCACTTGCCTGCAGATCACGGCTGTCCTTGAAGCCTTCTGGTGTTTTCCTCACCAGGGCTTCTCCATCTTCCTGGGCTGCTCCACAGATGGGATTTTCATGAGGCAGCTGGTGAGGGCTCTTCAACAGCCTTTCCCGAACTCCCTTCCGCAGTTGCGTGGTGTTTCCCACTGACCAATACCCGGCATCTTGATTCAGGGCAGCCAGAGCAAGTAGCTGGAACGGGAGAGGACTGGCCTTCGGCTCGGATGATGCGACAGCTCCACGGGCTTGTGCGTCCGGTTCGGTCTTCTCCATGCCTTTTCCAGACACATCCTCGTTCTGGGCACACTGCCACTTTCTTCTTCGGAAGCTGAGTGCACTCTTTCCCAGGAACACCACCACTGCAGTGCACACCAGGATCTCCCAGCGAAACCCAGAGACTCGTGGCACATGTGGCCAACGTTCGGATATCACCAACCCAGCAGCCCACAGCTGCTCCAGGACAGCCCACAGCGGCTCCAGAACTGTGTGGGGAGGCATTTGGATGGCCCCCAGCTGGCTCCAAAGAGCCTTGTGGCTTGGTCTCCGATCACCAGTGTCTTCTGGGCCACTAGGAAGTGCTTGGAACCCCTACGAGGGTTCCGTCTCCAACGCAAACCAGTGCCTGGCAACAGGAGCTGAAGGGAGGAGGGGTGGGGGAGGTGCACCTGAGTCTCCAAAGCACATCCCTGCCTGCAACCGGAGCTGACAGCAGGTGGGGTAGGGGAGGGGAATCGCTATATTGTACACCTGAAACAAAGACAACCCTATCGATCAATTTCTCGGAAGTACAATTTCAACATTAAAAAAAATACTTAAAAGCAAACTAGGTATCCAAAGGAGAAAACTAACAAATATCCAAACACTGAGAAAGTAACCTTCTAGATGATCAAAGATCAAAGATCAAATCTCAATGCATTGAAGTGAAGGAAAATGAACATACAACATATGAAAATGTGTGGGACACAGCACAATCAATGGACAGCACCATGTAGAGCAATCACTGCCTATGTTAGAAAGGAAGAGGAGCGTCTGGGAGGCTCAGTCAGTTAGTCCAACTCTTGATTTTGACTCGGGTCATGATCAAACTCGGGGTTGTGAGACTGAACCTGCATTGTGCTGCTGCTGGGCATGGAGGCTGCTTAATAATCCGTCTCTCTCTCTCTCTCTCTCTGTACCCCTTCCCTGTCTTTCTCTCTCTCTCTCTCTCTCTGTCTCTCCCAGTCTCAAAACAATAAGCTCTCCACGTCAGAACCTAGAAAAAGATGAGAAAATAAAACTAAAGAAGAAAACCAAAGGAATCCTTCCACCCAGTTTCAAGATCTACAGCTATAGTAATCAAAAATGTGTGGTGTTGGTAAAGGGATAGACAAATGGAACAGTATAAAGATAGATAAGTGGAACAGGATCAAACCCAGAAGGAGACCAACCACCAACATGTCAATGGGATTCTGACAAAGGGGAAAAGCAATTCAATGGAGGAGTGACAGCGTTTTGAAGAAATGGTGCTAGAGCAAGTGGACTTCCAGAGACAAAGAAGAAGAAGGAGAAGAAGAAGAGGGAGGGGCAGAGAGGAGGAGGAGGTGGAGGTGGAGGACGAGGAGGATGAGGACCACAATCGAAGTCTCATCCTCTGTACAAAACTGAACTCGTGGCGCCTGGGTGACTCAGTCGCTGAGGCAGCCAGCTCTTAATTTCGGCTCTTGTCATGCTCTCAGGGTCCCGGGACAAAATCAGGCTCCAAGCTCACTGGGGAGTCTGCTTAAGGACGCTCTTTTCGCTTCTCCCTCCACCCCACGCCCCACTCATGCGCATGCTCACTCTCTCAAAAAGAAAAAAAATTTTGTTAAATTAACTCAAAATTAATCACCGCCTTCTATGTAAAATGATAAATCTTCTAGGGAAAAAAATGTCCAGAATGGACAGCTAGGTAAAGAATCCTCCGACTGGACATCAAATCATGTTCCGTTCAAGAAGAGTTGATTCATTAGACATGATCCAACAATCAGAATTGGAAGTCTGTCATGTGTGAAACACTTTGTGAAGAAGACCCAAAAGGGAAGCTACAAACTGGGAGAAAATAGGTGCAAACCACATACCTGATAAAGGACTCCTGTCGGAAGGAGAGAACCTCAAAAGTGGACCCCCAAAGAAGCAAGCCATCCAGTCTGAAAAGAACAAAAACAAAAAAAATGGGCAAAAGACCGAAACCCTTTAACAAAGAGTATACAGATGGAAATCCCATAAAAAGTTACCATCGGGGCAATTCAAATTCAAACTCCAATGAGCTCTCACTGCACTCCTATCACCATGATGCAAACCAAATGCACCCGAGAGGGAGAGAGAGACCCCACTCCCCAATGCAAGGCAGGATGTGGAACGACTGGATCGCTCCTGCATCGCTGTTGGGAATGGAAGATGATAGAGCTCCCTCTTGAAAACAGTTCACAGTTGCTTTTCTTTTTCAAGGCCTGGAGTTAAATTCCAGGGAACAAGCAGTAGAATATGCTTTTCGGGGGCACAGTATAGTGACCCAACCCTCCACACAGTTTCTCTGAAAACTAGACTTGCAACCACCCTAGGACCCCAGTCATTGCACTCTTGGCATTTCTCTGCGAGAAATCCAAACTTACGTTTGCTCCAAAACCTGTACAGGAACGGATCTGTGTCCTGATGGAAGCAGTGGGGCTGCCAAGGGGGTAGAAGTGACTGCAGTGGTTGGATATTGACACTGGACAGCCTTGTAAGAGATGTTCTCATCTTGCTTCTTTGAAGGCCCCTTCCCATTCATGGTGGTCCTGGGGACAAGGAGAAAAGGAATGTCAACGATTTCAAGAAGTTGAAAGGATTTCAAGAAGTTGAAACCAAGCATCAGAACACCATCTCTTCTACATGAATTCATTCTCATATTCACCCCCAGTCTCCCAAAGCAGACAGGAGGGGTCTGGTCCAACAAGGGTTGCGGGCAGTGGCCCTTCCACAGGCCATCTCCCCTCCAGTCTAGAAGTCCAACGACCAGGTCCCAGGCTTTCAACTCATCTCATTCTCTCGGGGCCTTCTCTAGGGGCCCCAGGGAACTTCCGGGCTCGTTCTCTGCCTTCTAGGAGGCTCTGTGGGGCTGGGTCGAGTGCTCTCAGCCGACTTGGACCACACTGCCAGGTGTCTCCCCCTGCATTTGCCACCCTTCGACACAGGAGGATCAAGTGGGAGGATGTCCTCTCAGAGAGATCCATGGCGATCAGAATAGATGTCCTCTCTCTTCCATTGTTTACCCTCATCTCTCAGGCGTTTCTACCATCTCTTGATTTCCCTGGAATTTCAACCCCAGGAGACGGGGGGTGGGTCAGAAGCCAAACATTTGGCTTCCCACTCCTGTCTTTCTTGAAGGTTTTCCCCGAACCAATGGGCCTAAAACAACATTCATAACCTGATATGGTTTCTGTGGGCCAGCCATCCAGGTGCAACTAGCCAGGTCCCTGTGGCTCAGGATCTCTCACAAGGCTGCAGTCCAGAGGGCCTCTGGATCTTCAGTCATCTGCGGGCTTGTTGGGGGTAAGTCTGCTTTTGAGCTCACTCAGCTGGCTGTGAGCAGCCAGAGGCCCTCCATTGCTGGAAGCAAGAAAGAGTCATTCCTTGCCCCATGGGCCTCTCCAGCATAAAGCTCCCAAGGAGCAGCTGGCTTCCCTGGGAACAGATGAGGGAGGGAGGGACGGAGGGCGGGCAAGCCCAAGAGGAGACCAGTCTCTTTGTAAACTCACCTCCGAAGGGACATCCTATCACTTTGGCCACATTCTGTCCTTTACAAGGGAGTCAGTAGTTCTGACTCGAATCAAGAGGTGGAGTATGGAACACAAAACGATGTGTACCCAAGATGGGAATCGTTGGAGACCCTTAAAGGCTGCCCTCCCTACTTGGCTGGGACTTGACCTCAGCTAGCCACCACTATAATCTCTGCATCCTTCTATTATTATATATTATGTTAGATTATATTATATGCACTATTATCTTTGCATAGAATCATCACATCCTAGGACGTGAACGAGGGGAACATTTTACCAAGCCCTTCTGGGATCCTTCAGCAGCTTGCCTAGAAGTTCCTTGCCCAAGGGTGCCTGTCAGTTCAGTGTCTGGCTCCTGATTTCGGTTCAGGGCTGATCACGTGATCTGGGAAATCCAGACCAGCGTCTGGTTCAGCACTTGAGTCCCAAGCCTGTCGAGGAATCTCTCTAACTCGGCCCCTCCCCCGCCTGCATGTGTGTGTGTTCCTTTGTGTGTGTGTGTGTGTATGT
>NW_025721556.1:0-2500 GCF_922984935.1 Meles meles
GGGGGCGCCACGAGACCCAAGGCGCAGGGACCACCAGAGCATGATGAGATCGTTCTGGCCTTAAGGGGTGCAGGATAGCCTGTGAATCCTTTTCCAGGAAGAAAGAGGCCACGCGAGACAGTGCAAAACACCTTTCCACAGTGTCTGCTGATGATGCTAGGACTTCTGTCCTCAGAGATGGTACCTGTTTAGTACCACTTCAAGTTTTAAGAGAAGGGGTCGGGCGGGAGACTCGGTGGCCCACGAACATCCTGTCGTCGTTCCACTCATCTTCCTAAGCTCATCGTGGAGAACGATGACGCCGTCCAAAGGAGCAGCGCGCCGATCCATGGAAACACCTGGGTGAGCCCCAAAAACGTGACGCTAAGAAAAAGGAACCCGAGAGCCACGGGTGACCTAATGAATGCCTTGGGATTCCAGGGGTAGGTAGGAAGGAGGCAGCCGTCATACCCCAATCCTAGGCAGGACGGAGGGGGGGATCGGAGGCTGTAGGGGGAGACCGGTGAAGAGAGTCAGGGTGAGGGGAGGGGGAGGCGCGGGTGGGAAGCGGGCAGGGGGTGGTAGGGGTGTTTCTTTTCGAAGGGATGGAAACGTTCTGGAAACGGTGGCGAGGGTTGCGCATCTTTGGGAGTCCCCTAAGGAATAAAAGGCTACCGAACCGCGTCCCTTGAAGAGTATGTGAATTATGGAGTGCGAATTTTATCTCCACTTTGAAAACGGGAGGGCAAAGGGTAGGTAGACGAGGGAGGGAGGGAGGGAGGGAGGGAGGGAGGTGACCGGGGCGGGTGGTTGGTGAACAGGGCGGCGGGTGGGTCTGCCTATCTCCCTCTCTCCTTCCCGTCCCTTCTTCCCCCTTCAGTTCCTTCGTCCGTCCGTCCCTCCCTCCCTAGCCATCCGTGCGTGCCCGCGTGTGCGCGTCCATGCCCATTCCTCCACTCTGTGGGTCCGCGCACACATTCAAAACCGGTGGTGGGGGGGGAGGGGCAGGGAGTGGATGTGTAGGATACTGGGCATGCGTAGTATTCTGAGAGCTTCTGTGCGTTACCCCCACTCATCACCTCTGAGAGTGGACAGAGTCTGTGGGCGGCCACCCCCCCCGCCCGGGTCCTGGGTCCGGCAGAGACTCCAAGCCAACGCAGGCCAGGCGGGGGGGGGGTGGGGGGTGGGGGGTGGGGGGTGGGGGGTGGGGGGTGGGGGGTGGAAAAGCGTTCAGCAGGTGTAAGGGGAAGGTCCCATGATGGGTCGTTGGGGTGGGGGGGAGCAAGAGAGGAGGGTGGCCAGAAGAGGGGTGTCCTAGGTCATTTCAGAGAAGGGAAAGTGGATAGCCGTCCCAGGGTCGATCGAACTTTCTGGAGAACAGCGGCGCCTGTGTCCGTTTTGACAGTGGTCTCCCCAGGTCCACCTTAAAGGTTCAGGTCTGTGGAAGTGACGGTGCAGAAGGCGCTTCGAGAAGAACACCGGTTCCCATGTCTCCAACGATCCGTCCACATCATGGCACTAGGGGCGCCTGGGTGGCTCCGTGAGTGAAAGCCTCTGCTTTCGGCTCAGGGTATGATCCCAGGGTCCTGGGTTCGAGCCCAGCATCGGGCTCTCTGCTCGGAGGAGGAGCCCCCTCCTCTCTCTCTGCCTACTTGTGATCTCCGTCTGTCCAATCGATCCATAAAATCTTCCAAAAAAAATCACGTCACTACAACTGTTCCTAGGTCCGTCCGGGGTGCGTCCGTGGCTCAGTCGGTTGGGCGGCCGGCCGCCTTCGGCCCGGGTCACGATCCCACGGTCCTGGGATGGAACCCCACATCGGGCTCCCTCCTCGGTGGAAAGCCTGCCTCTCCCTTTCCCGCTGCCTGCAGCGGCCTTGCCCGCATGCGCACTCCCTCGCTCTTCCGCTTCCCCCCCACCCCCCCGCACCCCCGCTCGCGCACGCGCGCGCGCGCTCGCCCTCCCTCCCTCCCTCCCTCCCTCCCTCCCTCCCTCTCCTCCCCGCCCCTGTCCAATGAATCAAATCTTCACCAGCACCAGCACCAGCACCAGCACCAGCACCAGCACCAGCACCAGCACCAGCACCACCACCACCAAAACCCAACTCTGCCAAGTTCCGCCCACCTCTGGACTGGCACTCCCTCGCTCTTCCGCTTCCCCCCCCACCCCCCGCACCCCCGCTCGCGCACGCGCCGCTCTCTCTCTCTCTCTCCCTCCCTCCCTCCCTCCCTCCCTCTCCTCCCCCTGTCCAATGAATCAAATCTTCACCAGCACCAGCACCAGCACCAGCACCAGCACCAGCACCAGCACCAGCACCAGCACCAGCACCAGCACCAGCACCAGCACCACCACCACCAAAACCCAACTCTGCCAAGTTCCGCCCACCTCTGGACTGCCTCCCGAGGCCCAAGCCCAAGCCCGAGCCCAAGGTCTTGCCACACCCCGCCTCCCCGCCTCCCCGCCTCCGGGCCTTTCTCAGGTTCCTTCCCGGACACGGGACACGCTCCGCGCGCGTGCGCGC
>NW_025721556.1:15000-31551 GCF_922984935.1 Meles meles
GGGTCGGCAGGCGGACGGGGGGAGGCCGCGAGACGACGGCTCGGCGGCGGGGGGCTCGGGCGCCAGAAACCAGAGCAGCCACGTGGGGAAGGGGACCGCAGGCCACCGCGAGGGAGCGCGAGAGCCCCCCCAAGGCGCCTTCCGAGGCCCGAGGTCGGCCGCCGGGGCACACGGGGTCCCACCGCCCAAGGCCTCCAGCACAAGGGCGGTCCCGTGGCACCCGAGGACACCGACCCGGCCCCCGGCAGGCAGGCCCCCGCCACATCGCAGGGCTCGGGGCCCCCCCAGCCACCACGGCCAGAGTCACGACCGACCCCCAACAGGGCGTCCTCCCGCGCGCACGACCACACCCCTCCGTGCCCACGCCCGACTGGACCCACGCGGGCCTCTCCTCCTCACAACGGGCCGAGAGCCCTTCGCCCGGGGATGCCCCCCCCCCGCCCAAGGCCGCTAGAGGCCCGGGGAGGGGGGACAACACCCAACAGCGGCGAGGCCGGTTTCGGTCCCGAGGGAATGGATCGAGAGCACAGCGCGCCTTCAAAGCCGTCCAGGCGAGCCGGGGACAAGGTAGGGGGGAAAGGTCGGCGGCGACGGGGAGGGGGCGCACAGCGGGCGACGGCCGGCAGCGCGTGGGGAGCGGTTCCGGGGGGGGGGAAGGGCGCACCAACGAAGGCGCGAGCCGGGCCGCCAGGTAAACGTGCACGGGATCCCACCGCCACCAGCACGAGAGCGGTCCCGCGACGCCCGGGGACGCCGGCCGGCCTCAGCACCCTTGGCGCACCTTCCCCCGCCAAGAACCGGGCCCCAACGCGACCCCCGCCGCGCGGGGGCCCGTCTGAACCTCCATCCGTCCGTCTGCTCCATCCCGGAGCCACGACCCGGGGGAAGCGCCCCCAGGCGAGAGCGGCCCGACCCGTGCCCGCACGTCACCCCCGGCGGCGACTCGGCACGGGAGCGGGCGGCAGACAGCCGCTCGCACGGCGCAGAGCAAGGAGACGCACGCCGCGGGGGAGCGGCCGCGCGCGCGCACGCTCTCGCACTCGCACGCACGCGGGAGCCCCACGCGCCAGACGCCGGCCAGGCCCGGCGGGATCCTCCCCCGACTCGGAGGGGGGAGGCGCAGGCCGCGGTAGGCAAGAGAGCGACGCTCGGCCCCACCGCGGGGCCGGCAGACCCCTCGCGGAGAGGGGGCTCTGCCCAACACGCGACGGTAGTCACCCCGCATCGGTGGCCACGACGCGCAGAGGAGGGGCGGCGGCTGGGGGTTCCGGTACCCCAAGGCACCCTCTCGGATCGCTAGAGAAGGCTTTCTCACCGAGGGCGCATCGCCCCCACCCATTCGTCCCCCTGACCGGGCTCCGCCCAAGGAAACGCCGTCCCAAAGGCCTCCAGGGCCTGGGAGGGGGCGGGGGTGGGTCTGCGGCAAGGGACAGGCCCAGGACAATCCTGAGCACCCGCGGCCAGAGCCCCACGAGGGGACCGCCTTTGCCTCTTCTACGCACGCCATGCTCCCATCCCCGCCCGGAAGGGACCTCAGGCCTCCACACCGAGGCCACGAGAGGAGCGGAGACGGGCACGGCATGCCGGGCAAAGAGAAGCAGCAGCCCTCGGCTGGCCAGGCGCCGCAGCGCTGGCTCGGCCCGGCGCGGTCACTCACACGCCCCACCAAGTCCTGTCCACACACACCGCCCTGGCACGACGCGCACCAGAGGACGACGAGGTGCCCGCACCCCCACAGAGGGGGGCGGGTGGGCCTCCCTTACCGACTTCCACCACCCGCTCTCCGGACACACCACCGACAGCGGCAGCCCGAGGGGGTCGCTGGGAACGGGAAACGACGCCACCGCTCGGCCTCAGGCACCTGAGACAACCTGGAGCGCTCCAGGGGCACCACAGAGGGCCAGGCGCCACGCGCTCAGCACGCCCGGGCGGTGAGCAGCGCGGCCTCGGGATGGCCCTCCCCGACACAGGGAGGGCGGCTCACCCCGCGTGAAGGAGCCGAGAGCGGCAAGCGAGAGTGTCTGCTGCGTCAGCTGGACCCCACACCCACGGGCGCCCTGAGGCGAGAACCGTGGGAAAGCAGAGTCGGGCCGGAGCCCACAAACCCCCCCGCACCCTCCCCTCAACACCCCCCCACGGCAGCGGGTGGCAGAGGAGGAGGAGGAGCGAGGGGCCCACGGGCAGAACGAGAAGAGCGGTCCCATTCGCCATGAATGTCCGTCCCTCGTCTGACGCGGCTTAGACCCGGCCCGGGAGAACGCGACATCACCACATCGATCAGCGAAAACGTGCCCAAGGAGGAACCCAAGGGGGGAAACGCCTGGCGACGACAACCGACCAGAGGGACCTGCTTTCAGCCTCGCCGGCACCCCTCGAGCCCAGGGCAAGAGCAGCCGGGCAACCCAAGGAGAACGCCTGACACGTGGCACGGAGCCTTGCGGAACGGAGCGGGGGTTACCACGGCCGCAGCCGGGCGCCCACAGCGTGGAGTGAACGGGATAAAGGACCCACGCCACTTGCCCACGCCGCCCTCGGGTGCTGGAGACCAGAGGTGGCACCACAGCCCGGGACCAGCTGGGGGCACGAGAGCCGGCGCACAGGCCCACGCGGACGGCTCCAACGAGCGAGGGCCGAGCCGGATTTGGCACCACGGCCAAGCCCAGAGCCCCGCACGCACCCAGAGGCCCACATCGCTAAGGCGAGTCACTCAAACAGCGTGTCAGCACCTACCTGGCAACAAAACCTGCTCCTTTCCGGGGACAAAATAGCTACGCCATCTGGCGGGGCCTAGCCACGGGTCACCGGGACCTCGTGGGACCGTGGCCTGGCCACTGGCCCCAAACACTGCTCCATTACCCTGCAAAGAGCGGGGGGGGGGGGCGCCCCACGGAACCCCCAGGGCCATCTGGTCGACCCCCTGGAGCGTGGGGGAGCGGGCAGCCGGGACCGACCACGGACTCGAGGGAGGTGGAGCCGCCCGGGCCTGGCCGGGTAGCTCCTCCCCTGGTCCGCCTGTCGTCCCCAAGTCGGGACTTAGAAAAAAAATCAAGTTCTGCGGAGGGACCCGCCGGCCCTCAAAAAAAATCAAGTTCTGCGGAGGGGACCCGCCGGCCCTCAAAAAAAAAAATCAAGTTCTGCGGAGGGACCCGCCGGCCCTCAAAAAAAAATCAAGTTCTGCGGAGGGACCCGCCGGCCCTCAAAAAAAATCAAGTTCTGCGGAGGGACCCGCCGGCCCTCAAAAAAAAAAAAATCAAGTTCTGCGGAGGGGACCTGCCGGCCCTCAAAAAAAAAATCAAGTTCTGCGGAGGGGACCTGCCGGCCCTCAAAAAAAAATCAAGTTCTGCGGAGGGACCTGCCGGCCCTCAAAAAAAAAATCAAGTTCTGCGGAGGGGACCTGCCGGCCCTCAAAAAAAAATCAAGTTCTGCGGAGGGACCCGCCAGCCCTCAAAAAAAATCAAGTTCTGCGGAGGGACCTGCCGGCCCTCAAAAAAAAAATCAAGTTCTGCGGAGGGGACCTGCCGGCCCTCAAAAAAAAATCAAGTTCTGCGGAGGGACCCGCCGGCCCTCAAAAAAAATCAAGTTCTGCGGAGGGACCCGCCGGCCCTCAAAAAAAAAAAAATCAAGTTCTGCGGAGGGGACCTGCCGGCCCTCAAAAAAAAAATCAAGTTCTGCGGAGGGGACCTGCCGGCCCTCAAAAAAAAATCAAGTTCTGCGGAGGGACCTGCCGGCCCTCAAAAAAAAAATCAAGTTCTGCGGAGGGGACCTGCCGGCCCTCAAAAAAAAATCAAGTTCTGCGGAGGGACCCGCCAGCCCTCAAAAAAAATCAAGTTCTGCGGAGGGACCTGCCGGCCCTCAAAAAAAAAATCAAGTTCTGCGGAGGGGACCTGCCGGCCCTCAAAAAAAAATCAAGTTCTGCGGAGGGACCCGCCGGCCCTCAAAAAAAATCAAGTTCTGCGGAGGGACCTGCCGGCCCTCAAAAAAAAAATCAAGTTCTGCGGAGGGACCTGCCGGCCCTCAAAAAAAATCAAGTTCTGCGGAGGGACCTGCCGGCCCTCAAAAAAAAAATCAAGTTCTGCGGAGGGACCTGCCGGCCCTCAAAAAAAATCAAGTTCTGCGGAGGGGACCTGCCGGCCCTCAAAAAAAAAATCATCAAGTTCTGCGGAGGGACCTGCCGGCCCTCAAAAAAAAATCAAGTTCTGCGGAGGGACCTGCCGGCCCTCGCCTCCTTCTCCCTCTCCCTCTCCCTCGCGGCCCGTGCCTCCACTCGCCGCGTGGCGCCGCACGGCCGCCACGGCCCGGTCCGAGCCGGTCCGAGCCGGTCCGAGCCGGTCCGAGCCGGTCCGAGCGGTCGCCGGCTCCCGGGCTGGGACTGGGAGAGGGGGCGGACCCGCGGAGGCGCCCCCTGATGGCCCGACCTCCATGGACATCGCGGCCCGTGCCTCCCCTCGCGGCGTGGCGCCGCCCGCACGGCCGGCCCGGCCCGGTCCGAGCCGGTCCGAGCCGGTCCCCACCTTACGCAGCGGGCCTCGGAAAACTTGGTGAGAAAATCGGGGGCGACGACCAGGACCCCACGCGTGCCCGCGGACGGACCCCTCGCGCCATCCACCGGCTTCCCGGCGAGGCTCGGGCCGGTCCCCAACCGCCCGAGTGTGACACGGGACACAAGGGACACGTGGGACACGGAAGGCCCGATGAACGACCAGAGCCACAGGCCGAACGGCGTCCTCGCACCGCACGCACACACTGTCTCCCATTCCCACGCCGGCGGGCAGGCGGGCGGAGGAGGGGGCACCGGCGGGTGCTGGTCGACCCCTCCAGGAAGCCCCCAACACCCCTCCGCGAGAGCCAGGAGGAGGAGAAGGCGGCGACGGCGGGGGCGGCGCCGCTGCTCCCCCATATACCTGGGGTTTCAATCTCCCGCGAGCCGATCGCGCGCCGACGCCCCAGAGACCGCGGGGACGATCGCTCTAGTGTCGCCGGCCTCCCGGAACTCCAGCTTGGGGACCGCGGCCAAATGCCATCCCTTGCCGACATCGCCCACGTTCCGGCGGGGAGACGCTATATAAAAGCGGCCGCCAGGTGCCGCCAGACAACCGCCACGAAAGACACCGAGGCAGATCCGGAACGCAGGGCCAGTGACAGTCGCGAGGCCGGCCGCCAGGCCGCCCGATCCCCTCCCGGCCCACTTCGGAGGGGCGCGCGGCCCCGGGGCGTCAGCCTCGGCAGCTCACGGCAGGCACGGCGCGACTCCAGCTCGCCCAGGGGAGACTTGGGGAACGCGTCCGGGCCGCTGCCGCCGGAAGGGGGGGGCCCGATTCGCCACGGGGGACACACACACACACACACACACACACACACACACACACCCACCCACCCACCCCACCCCACCCCCACCCCCGGCGGCCCGGCAGGCCTGGAGGCACCAGCTTCCCACTGTGGCATGTGAGCAAGCGGGCGCCCGGGCCTCCGGGAGGACTTAGACAAATGTCCCCGGGCAGGGACTGTAAAACCGAGACCCACGCGAGTACTCCTTTAATGTTGTTGTTGTTGTTGTTGTTGTTGTTGTTGTTGTTGTTGTTGTTGTTGAAGATTTTATTTATTTATTTGACAGACAGAGATCACGAGCAGGCAGAGAGACAGAGAGGAGGAAGTAGCCTCCCTGTCCAGCAGAGAGCCCGATGCGGGACTCGATCCCAAGACCCTGAGATCGTGACCTGAGCTGAAGGCAGAGGCTTCATCTACTGAGGCCCCCCCCCCCCCAGGCATCCCACACGCGCGCACTCCTAAACCAACAACGGATGAACCGTTTTTTTCCTAGCATTTCAAGGGCAGGAGGTCTACTCTGAAGCCAACGATGACACCTCGGGAGGACGGAAAGGGGGTGACTGACACACACCCCCAGAAAGGTGCTCACTGAACCTGTCTCTGCCCGTACCACGATGATGTCTAAGGACAACAAACAGCTGTGGGGAACATCGGTGCCAAGGCAGGGTCGTGGCATCCGTGACCAAAAGCGGAATAAACCCCGGGGCGGGGGTGGGGGGCAGTGGAGGGGGGGTGGGACGGCAGGGAGGCGGCACGGAATGGGGAGGAAGAGAGTTAAAATAGGGGTGCCTGGGTGGCTCAGGGGGTGAAGCCTCTGCCTTCAGCTCAGGTCATGGTCTCAGGGTCCTGGGATCGAGCCCCACATCAGACTCTCTGCTCAGCGGGAAGCCTGCTTCCCCCTCTCTCTCTGTCTGTCTCTCTGCCTACTTGTGACCTCTCTCTGTCAAACAAATAAAATCTTGAAGAAAAAAAAAAAAAAAACAGGGAGGGAGAGAGAGAGAGAGAGAGAGAGAGAGAGAGAGAGAGTTAAAATAGCCATTCACTGAAGAAATCCAGTTCCGGAACAGCCGCGCGGTCCAACTCTAGGACACGGCGGCGGGGCGGGGCGGGGCGGGGCGGGGCGGGGAGGGGAGGGGCCGGTGCTTGAGAAGAGGTAAATATTGATGATGAACTAACTATCCCCTGATGTGTGGCGGGGGGGGGACAAGGCGTAGAACTTCCCCCGGCCTGTGAAGGAAAAAAAAACAAAAAACAAAAAACTTTATTCGTTGGTTCTTTTCTTTGTTTGCTGGATTTTCAAGTACACGTATCTCGGGGCGCCTGACTGGCTCCCTCTGAGGACCACACGACTGCGACTCTTGACCTGCGGGGGGGGGGGGGGGGGGGGGTCCTGAGTTCCAGCACCACGCTGGATGGATGGGTGGAGAGATTACCTAAAAATATAAAACCTTGAAGACACACACACACACACACACACACGCACGCACGCACGCACGCGCGCGCGCAGCAGCAGCAGCAGCAGCAGCATTATCTATCCAAGATAAACACCCCTGGGCAGGAAGTGGGGTCAGAGGAAAACAGAAACAGCGGTGGCAGGGGGAGAGGACACTAGAGGGCAACAGAGCAGCAGCATCCTGTCTAGGTGCTCTGGCGCTTTTGTGCTTTACAAAAGCCCAGGAGGAACCTTTCAAAACCTTGGCCCTCCTATCCCCCAGCGGAGAGGGCAGAAGCTACTGTCCAGCAAGAATGCCTTTGATTAGAGGTAACTCTTCTCCCATGAAACTTCACCATTTGAACATGGGCTTTTTCATGGCTTCCTTTCCAAGCCTTTCTCTTTGCCGCCTTCTCACCTCCGTGAATCCCTGATCCCACTTTGCAACAATCCCTACCCATCTCACCCCCGCCGTGCCCCCCCCCCACACACACACCTCTCCCTCCTCTCTCTCTCTCTCTCTCTCTCTCTCTCTCTCTCTCTCACACACACACACACACACACACACACACACACACACACACACATGCCCCGGGATGTAAACTGTTCTCTGTCAACCATCCATCCGGAGCACTCACTATAAAAGTACACGAGGAAAACGCAGACAAGAGAGACATCAAGCAAATACTGTGACTCTGAAGGCTGGGCCCCTATTGAGTCGAGAGAATTGACCAAACAGCAGAACCTGGAAAAGAAGGTTTTCCTCCCAAGTCGGTTCCTCCATCGTTGGCTACACGACGTTCTTTCAGCAGTATTTCCCCAAGAGTGTGACGATCCAAATAAGGTTTCCCAGTGCAAAGTTCATGGGCGCAGACTTCACACCTGTGTTTCAAGGACACGTCTTTCAGGGCACCTAGCTGGCTCGGTCCGGAGGACCCCCAAGGAAGGCAACTCTTGATCTGTGGGGGTCCTGAGTTCCAGGGCCACCCTGGGTGGGTGTACAGAGCTGACACGCCCAAGAAATTTGAACCGCTATGGCGATGTCTGTCAAACACAACAAAGGAAAACAAAGCAAAAATCGGAAATAAAGTCGCCCCTGGTCGAATGCTTTCTTTGCAGAGGCCATGGAGACCCTGCGATGTTGGCAGACAGACAGACACGGTCGGTCGGTCGATGAATCGATGGCACGGAACAGATACCGAAAGAGATATGCCCAAGCGCAAAGGCCGTTCAAAGGAGGAAACATGGCCCACCTCCCCACGAAATCAGAGGACAGTCAGTCATCAGACATCCACAGACCCAACATGCAGGCAGGCAGGCAGGCAAAGAAACAAGACAACTGGGGTGCCTGAGTGGCTCGGTCGGTGAAACGTCTCTGCCTTTAGCTCAGGTCATGATCTCTGGGTCCTGGGATCGAGCCCCGCATCCATCCACTGGGGCTCCCTACTCAGCAGAGACTCTGCTTCTCACCTCCCTCTCCCTGACCCTCCTTTCGGGTCCTTCGCTCCTTCCTTCCTTCGTCCTCCCTCCCTACCACCACCACCACCACCACCACCAACAACAACAACAACAACATTCTTTTTTAAGGAGGGAAAAGAAAGAAAGAAAGAAAGAAAGAAAGAGGAAGAGGAAAGCTTCCATCCAAACAGGCAGATCTCACCCCTCCTACAAATGTGAACTCCAAACGGATCTCACACTTCCATGGGAAACAGAACACCGGAACACACGTGTGTGTGTGTGTGTGTGTGTGTGTGTGTGTGTGTGTGTGTGTGTGTGTGTGTTGGGGGAGGATTCTAGGGGGAAAGCTGGGGATCTAGGGCCAGGCAAAGAGGGTTTAAGACTGGACACCTGAGGCGCGATCCGTAAAAAAAAGAAACGGAGGGGTTGGAAGTCACCAAAATTAAAACCCTAGACTCTGTGAAACACCCTCTGAAGGGGACCCAAGGGCAAAGGACACACAGAGGCCTGAGGGATCAGCCGGGAGTGGGAGGTGGGGGGGGGGGGTGGTGGTAGTGGTAGAGGGTGTTGCTCAGAGAGAGACAAAATGAGGAAACGCTCCCAGAGGTCGGATCAGGGTCACTAGGAGAACGGGGGTGGGGGGGGTGGGGGGGTGTACAATCCATTCCGTATGGGAAGTCTGCCACACAGCCAAGGGCAAGGAAGAAATCCAAGATTTTCAGGGTCAGGTCCCTTCGAGCAGGTCGTGTCTACGACAAGGCCACCGACTCAGAAAACCAGCGAGGCCGTTTTATGTCTAATTCCAAAGGGACATGAAGTCTGGGGTTGAGAGGCAGGGAGTCCATCCCTGATCATCCCAGAGGCGATTAAAAAGACAGAAGAAGGGGCGCCTGGGTGGCTCCGTGGGTTAAAGCCTCTGCCTTCGGCTCAGGTCATGATCCCAGGGTCCTGGGATCGAGCCCCACCTCGGGCTCTCTGCTCAGCAGGAGGCCTGCTTCCTGCTCTCTCTCTGCCTGCCTCTCTGCCTGCTTGTGATCTCTGTCTGTCAGATAAATAAATAAATCTTAAAAAAAAAAAAAGAAAAAGAAAAAGAAAGACAGAAGAACCGTAGCAAGGACAAACTCTGCAGGGCCCAGGGTCGAATGGCAGGGAAACTTCCGATTTTCTTTTCAACACCCAGGCCCAGGAGCCTATGCCCAGGCACCCTGCCGCTGCGGAGGAGCCCCGGGAATGGCCGGAAAGAGAGGAGCCAGCGATGGCTGGCGGGACCAGGGATGGGGAGAGGGATTCCCGAGGAACCAGGACCCACCCGTGAGCCACTTCCCCAGACTGCCCTGAAGGAAACCAGAACCTGTCACCCCGAAAAGGTGCCCACTGTGGCACGTCAGTTATCTCAAATTCCACTCCTTGTAGGAACCAGGAAGCAGAAAGCCAGCCTCCATCACCAGAGACAGGAGAGGGGAGCCAGAGAATTAGGGTCTGAACCGTCCATGTCGATGAAACTTCTTCAACCAGGCCCCCCCCCCCCCACCCCCACCCCCACCCCCGTCCTCCCGGGGCTGTCTTTGCCACGGCCTGCCTGCCCCTTGCCCAAACCCCCTGGTCTTGTCCGTTCTTCGTGGATCGAGTCCCTGTCTTGTCTTGTCTTGTCTTGTCTTGTCTTGTCTTGTCTTGTCTTTCATTTTTCTTTTCTTTTCTTTTCTTCTTTTTTTTAAGATTTTATCTTATTGACTTATTGGAGAGACAGAGATCACAAGTAGGCAGAGAGGGGGGGCCGGGGGGGGGGGCGGGAAGCAAGCTCCCCATCGAGCAGAGAGCCCGATGCAGGGCTCGATCCCAGGACCCGGAGATCATGACCTGAGTGGAAGGCGGAGGCCCAACCTACCGAACCACCCAGGCACCCCTCGAGTCCCCGTCTTTAGGCCCTTGGGAAGGCGCCCCTGGGCAGGCAAACACCTACCCACGGTTGGATGCCCTTCTCCAGGGAACCTCTTCTGTCGGTCGCCATCCTAGGCCCAGCCACAGACCCTAAGCAGGTAGAGGAGAATGTGTGTCCACCACCACGACCAAACACCCCCACCCCAGCAGGGAGATTGTCCACCTGGAATGTCACTCGGACCAGATGAAGAGAGCCAAGGCAAGAGAAAGGAGGCAACAGCGAGGTCCCCTGACCACTTGTAACCCACTGATGAATCCCTGACACACATAGAGGGTGGAACACCCCTACAACTCCCTCAAGGATTTCGTTCCATGCTTTACCCGTGAGGATTCGCTCTAGTCAGTGTCCCTTCACTCCGACAGCCACCCATGCCCACGATAGGCTAACATCCCTCTTCCAACACGGGGTCCACAGACACACATCGAAAGGGTCCCATGACTCACGCTTGGCTAAAACAAGAGGGACTCACCTCACCTTGACAGCGGGGAGCCCCGCAAGGTCTCGGAGACCTTGCTCGCACCATACACACATTCCTTGGAGACTGACCTCATCCCTAACCCCCACTAACTGGAAACCGTATCACCAGTGACCCCTCACAATCCCAGCACGGCTCTTTCTGCCCACAGGTCCTGTCCCCGTGCTGTAAGAAAAGCACCCTTTTGCACCAAACCCATCTCTGCAATTCTTGCTTGGCCATTTCCCCGGCAGCTCCACATCCGGTCTGCCTGTCTGTCTGTTTTGGGGTTTGTTCCTTCGTGTGTGTGTGTGTGTGTGTGTGTGTGTGTGTGTGTGTGTGTGTGCGTGTGCGTGCGCGCGTGCGCGCACGCACGTTTCATGGGCCTTTGTTTGTATTTATTTGTTTATTCACTTACTTACTTACTTATTTACTTATTCTGAGTGGTTTTGGGTTCACAGCCAAATTCACTGGAGAATACGGGCAGTACCCACAGGGCACCTGCTCTGCCATCGGTCACGGCTCACTGGCCCCTGCCCCGCCCCCCAACACTCAGAGGCACAGGCCTGCTCCCTGAGAGCTTCCCACTCCCCCAGAAGCCTACCGACCAACCGACCATCCGTGGCAAACCTGGTGTATCGCTTACAAGGGATGAATCCACACTGAGGCATCATCATCACCCACTCAGAGCCCAACATTGTCCATTCTCTGGGGTTTTGTTTTCCTTTTTATAACGATTTTATTTATTTATTTGACAGAGAGAGAGAGAGAGAGAGAGAGAGACGGACGGACAGACAGACAGACAGACAGACAGACAGATCACAAGTAGGCAGAGAGAAAGGGGAAAGCAGGCTCCCCGCCAAGCAGAGAGCCCGATTCGGGGCTCGATCCCAGGACCCGGAGGTCATGACCAGAGCCGAAGGCAGAGACTTGACTCACTGAGCCACCCAGGCACCCCTCCTTCTGTGGGTTTCGACAAAGGTATCTCACCACCACAGTAGCTCTCTGAATGGTTCCACCGCCTTAAAAATCCTCTGTGCTCTGCCTAGTCACCCTACCCACCCACCTGCACCCTCCCCCCCCACCCCCCCACCCCACACCCTCCACCCCCACCAAAACCCCTGGCAGCCGATGGATCTTTGTTGTCCCTTTCGCCTGCCTGCCATGGAAATTACTCACACGGGGCAAGATTTCACCACTTCAGTGGACTGAGTAGTTTCACGGGATGCCATCGCAATCATGATTTTTTTTCAGTCTCTATATTTCCTCAGAATGTCACCGTCCCTAAGTAAGAAAATACTCCACGTCATCTAGAACTACTCCGATGCCTCCATATTCTGGGAGAAGACAGTTACCGCCAACTTTCAGGCCAACGGGCTGAATCTCTCCACCCTTTCCTCCAGAGCCTGACCAGTAGCTATTCCTGTTGCTTGCAGTACTTTTCCTTGAGATTTTTCGGGAAGCATCCTGCCTCCTTTGGTTCCAATTTGGGCTGCACTCCTTTGAAGCCAAACCTGGTCCAAGAGGGGGAGAAACCCTCTGCCCACACCTGTCCGTCCATGATGCTGTCTGCTACAGTTCATACTCGGCTCTCCAGCCTACTGATCTCGTGACCCTCTCCATCGTTTGGCCTCCTTCAGCATGTCACATGGAGTTGGAACCGTGAGGTGGGTTCACCTCTTCTCTTCTGACCGGCTTCTCTCAGTCAGCAAGACACGCGGGAGTTTCCCTACCTGGCTCCCCATAGCTCCCCAGAGCTCGCTCATCTCTTTCCAAAGCCCCGAGAGCCATTTCTTTCGTGGCCTGGATGTACCCCAGTCTCTGGATCCATTCTCCTCCTGAGGGACTTCTTGATTGCCTCCAGGTTCAAGCCGTTCCTAGTGAAGGGGCCGTGAACGTCTGCGTGTCGGTTTCTGTGCAGACATCCATCTTCAACTCGTTTGGGTCATCGATGCATACCAAGGAGCAGGATTGCTGTGTCATACAGTAAGAGTATGTTTAGCTTGGAGAGGCCATCACCCATATGTCTGGCCTTGGTGGGGGGGGGGGGGCACGGGAGCCGAGCGGAGGGCTGTGCACGGAAGGAACGAGGTCATGAAGGAGGGAGGATTCAAAGATGCTGGAAAGGAAGACCTCAGGGTTGGTGGCAGACCCTAAGGATGACATTGACATGAGACAGAGTAACAGGAAAAGGAGCCTACAAATTTGTTTCCTAAAAGTGTCCCATGAAAAAGCCCTCCCGAGGAAAGCCAGACCCTGAGAAGGAGCAAATCCTAGTTGCTGGTATATTGGGTTGAACAAGAAGAGGCGATTGTGGGGCGCCTGGGTGGCTCAGTGGATTAAGCCGCTGCCTTCGGCTCAGGTCATGATCTCAGGGTCCTGGGATCGAGCCCCGCATCGGGCTCTCTGCTCTGCAGGGAGACTGCTTCCTCCTCTCTCTCTGCCTGCCTCTCTGCCTACTTGTGATCTCTCTCTCTGTCAAATAAATAAATAAATCTTAAAAAAAAAAAAAAAAAAAAAGAAGAGGCGATTGTGGCAGAGTAACTACACTGTGTGGGGAGTCTACAAGAACACACGATTTTGGAGGAAAGAAAGAAAGAAAGAAACAAACAAACAAACAAACAAACAAGATCAGTTTGTCCAGAATTCTCATGTTCATTCTCAACTTCCTGTCCTTGAAGATAAGAATGTCCCTCACAGGGTATCTGGGTGGCTTAGTCCCTTAAGGGTAAGCGGCTGCCTTTGGCTCAGGTCCTGATCCCACATTCCTGGGATCGAGTCCCACTTCAGGCTCCTTGCTCAGCGGGGAGCCTGCTTCTCCCTCTCCCTCTGCCTGCCCTGCCCCTCCCCCTGCTTCCGCACGCCCAGAATAGATGTGTGTGCGTGCGTGTGTGTACACATATACATATATGTGCGTATATACATATATACATGCGTGTGTGTGTGTGTTCCCCCCCCCTCTCTCACTCACTCACTCACTCAAAAAGAAGAAGAAGAAGAAGAAGAAGAAGAAGAAGAAGAAGAGAAGAAGAAGAAAGAAAGAAAGAAAGAAAGAAAGAAAGAAAGAAAGAAAGAAAGAAAGAAAAAAGGATGTCACTCACTCCCCCTTCTGCGATAGGGGAGACATCTCCCAGGGGAATGGGCAGAGGATGCTTCAGGGGAGAAAGGGGGGAGAGTTATCTCTCCCTCCTTGCACCTGCAGTTGGGGGGGGGGGGTGTGTGTGTTTTCTGCTGCTGCTGCTGATGCTGCTGCTACGTTTTAAATATTTTATTTTTTTTTAAGATTTTATTTATTTATTTGACAGAGAGAGATCACAAGTAGGCAGAGAGGCAAGCAGAGAGAGTGAGAGGGAAGCAGGCTCCCTGCCGAGCAGAGAGCCCGATGCGGGACTCGATCCCAGGACCCTGAGATCATGACCTGAGCCGAAGGCAGTGGCCTAAACCACTGAGCCACCCAGGCGCCCCTGCTGCTACGTTTTAGAAGTGTCTGTAGTTGGGGCGCCTGGGTGGCTCAGTGGGTTAAGCCTCTGCCTTCGGCTCAGGTCAAGATCCCAGGGTCCTGGGGTCGAGCCCCGCATCAGGCTCTCTGCTCACAGGGAGCCTGCTTCCTCCTCTCTCTCTCTGCCTGCTTCTCTTCCTACTTGTGATCTCTGTCTGTCAAATAAGTAAATAAAATCTAAAAAAAAAAAAAAAAAAAGAAGTGTCTGTAGTTCAACACAGTATTCTGGTTTCCTTTACATCTAAACCTTATCTCAGGTTTGGGTTTTGACAGGACGGAGGGAGGGCGGCCCACATTTTCCATCAACATGGTGGAGAAGGAGAAGAGGGGTGTGGGCCTGTGCATATTCTTCTCCATGGTGGGGTGAGCAGAGGATTCACATTCAGCTCTTGCCAGAAGGGATATAATCTCTCCATAAACAATCAGGCAAAATATCAGGCGAACAGTAAGGGCAAGTAACGGTCAGAGGAACATAGACAAGATCGGCTCTAGAGGCTGGAGTGTCCCAAGCAATGATCTCGGCAGAGGCACGCCAATGTCAAAGATTTCCAGAGACCATGCTTAGGTATGGACGTCATTCCAAAGGTAGGGTGCTATCATCCGGTGAGTGTTGTCTGCTGTCCCCGGCTCCCAGGAGCACTGTATCTTGCCGATACAGTACGAGGCTCATCCCTGGATGGAATTGTGCCAGAGAAAGAGAGACAGCAGCACGTCCTTGAGCCTAAGGTGTGTTGAAGAGAGTGACTCTCTAAAGCACCCTTGGGCTGCAGAAGACCCGCTGGGTTTCTGTGGGTTGGTTTTAGGGATTGGTGACCACGGGATGGGTGTGGGTGGGTGTAGTTTGTTTACTTTCGGAACGAGGTGAAAGCCCTCTTCAAGTGGAAGTATTTGCACGGGGTGTCCGGCAGGATGGGAGGGTGTGGCTCGGTCCCTCTACCAGGAAGACAGGAGAATCAGGCCTTTTAAGAACTAGGCAAAGAGGGGCGCCTGGGTGGCTCAGTGGGTTAAAGCCTCTGCCTTCGGCTCAGGTCATGGTCTCAGGGTCCTGGGATCGAGCCCCGCATCAGGCTCTCTGCTCCGCGGGGAACCTGCCTCCTTCTCTCTCTCTGCCTGCCTCTCTGTCTAGTTGTGATTTCTCTCTGTCAAATAAATAAAATATTAAAAAAAAAAAAAAATGGGGCGCCTGGGTGGCTCAGTGGTTTGGGCCGCTGCCTTCGGCTCGGGTCATGATTTCAGGATCCTGGGATCGAGTCCCGCATCGGGCTCTCTGCTCGGCAGGGAGCCTGCTTCCCTCTCACTCTCTCTGCCTGCCTCTCTGCCTGCTTGTGATCTCTCTCTGTCAAATAAATAAATAAAATCTTTAAAAAAAAAAAAAAAAAAAAAGAACTAGGCAAAGAGAAGAGTTGAGCTTTGGCCGTCGCAGCACCTGGCACCTCCGCAGAAAAAAATAGAAGGTTCCCAGAATGAATTGAGCTGCAGGAGTCAGCGTGAGCGGACCCCACCACCCTCAGCCCCCACCCCCCCACCCCCCCCAACCCGGGGGCAGGCAGTAGCTATAGTCCAGAGCTCCGGATCTGGGTCCGCCTCCCCCTACCAGGCTCCCCCTGCCCTCTTCTCAGCCGGGGACGTCTATGTGAGCATGATCCCAGAAAAAAATCTCCCCTCATCCACAGAACTGTTGCCCACAGTTGGACCACTTTGCCTGAGAGACCAACTCATCTGTACCCGACCGTGACTTTTTTCCTAGGGACCCGGGGCCTCGTTCACTACTTAGGATGAACAGCACCACCACCACCACCACCACCACCACCACGCCCGCCACACCCCCTCCCCCCCTCCCCCCCGCCATCCCCACCCCCAGCCTACTGCTCTCCATTCGACCTGAAGACGGCAGGGGTGGGGCGTGGGGGATGGGAGGACCGCTGAAGGGAGGTTCAGGGTGATCCATTCTCATGGGCCTCATTCAATCAAATCGTTTCATTCAAATGCAGAAAGTTTTCTGTTAAAGTCAGAGCCTGGGGCTTCTCTCCTTTGAATGGCGTGCTTCAAATCCCCCAACCCTTAGGCTGGTGGCTTGCAAACTTCGGGAGGGAGGAGGGCAAGGGGGAAGGAGACAGAGCGTGTCTCAAGAGCTGACCTTATCTGGGGGCAAAAAGAGTCCCCTCCTTTTCCTAACCCAGGAAATGCCGGTAAACCCTTTGGGAATCATGGATGTGGAGGATGACGTCTGACCTGAAAGCCTTCCAAGGGGGGGGGGGGTGGTGCAGGTAGGAGGGTGTGGCATGGTGTGGCTGGGTCAGTCGGAGAGGGACAGGAAACACAGGATGGTGGTGTCTTAGGACGGAGAGGCCAAACACAGGCATGGACTGATGACGCTGGTGTCTTAGGGGTCAGAAGGCAAACACAGGCATGGAGTGATAAGGGATAAGAGCTTAAGAGTGGCC
>NW_025721557.1:0-31021 GCF_922984935.1 Meles meles
GCGCCAGGGAGGGGACCCCCGGAGGCTGAGGAGCGGGAGGCGTCGGCCTCCCCGCGGCACGCCTCCCGGAGCTCCTCCTGGCGGTCCGGAACGCGACGACACGCGATCCCGGACAGGGCCCCGGGGGGGGCCGCCCTGCGGCCTTGTGGTGCCCGAAGTGTGTTCGCCGGGCGTTTTCCGGCCAATTCTCACGAGCGTTCTGCCCAAATCGGGATCGATTTGGGCAGAACGCTCGTGAGAATTGGCCGGCGTTGGGCAGCCCTGGTCAGCTCCCAGTTCCGCGTGGAGCAGGGCCCTTTCTCACTCGGGGCATGTCGCGGCCACCCGGAAAACGAGCCGCGACGATGGGGCGCGGCCGGCAGCCGCGGCGCCGGGGAGTTTTCCCCGAGCAGAGTGGATGGAGGCGCCGTGGCCGGGCGTCCGCCTCCGCCGTGGCGGGCGGCCGGGGCGCCCCTGGAGGGGGCTGGCCTCTGTGGGGAAACGGACTGGTCTCTCACTCCGCGACTAGGACGATGCCGCGAAAGGTGCCGTTGTGGCCGGGACGGTCGGGGGGACTCGTGGCGCGGGACTCAGGGTTCCCCATGGGGAGGCCCCCAGGCTCAGGCCCCTGGCAACGGAAGGCTGAGCAAGCAGGACCGGGCCCGGGCCCGGCTTTCGGGGCTGGCCCGGCCCCAGCTGCCGGCGCCAGGGAGGGGACCCCCGGAGGCTGAGGAGCGGGAGGCGTCGGACTCCCCGCGGCACGCCTCCCGGAGCTCCTCCTGGCGGGTGCCGGAACGCGACGACACGCGATCCCGGACAGGGCCCCGGGGGGGGCCGCCCTGCGGCCTTGTGGTGCCCGAAGTGTGTTCGCCGGGCGTTTTCCGGCCAATTCTCACGAGCGTTCTGCCCAAATCGGGATCGATTTGGGCAGAACGCTCGTGAGAATTGGCCGGCTTTGGGCAGCCCTGGTCAGCGCCCAGTTCCGCGTGGAGCAGGGCCCTTTCTCGCTCGGGGCATGTCGCGGCCGCGCGGAAAACGAGCCGCGACAAGGGGGCGCGGCCGGCAGACGCGGCGCCGGGGAGTTTTCCCCGAGCAGAGTGGATGGAGGCGCCGTGGCCGGGCGTCCGCCTCCGCCGTGGCGGGCGGCCGGGGCGCCCCTGGAGGGGGCTGGCCTCTGTGTGGAAACGGACTGCTCTCTCACTCCGCGGCTAGGACGAAGCCGCGAAAGGTGCCGTTGTGGCCGGGACGGTCGGCGGACTCGTGGCGCGGGACTCAGGGTTCCCCATGGGGAGGCCCCCAGGCTCAGGCCCCTAGCAACGGAAGGCTGAGCAAGCAGGCCCGGGCCCGGGCCCGGCTTTCGGGGCTGGCCCGGCCCCAGCTCCCGGCGCCAGGGAGGGGACCCCCGGAGGCTGAGGAGCGGGAGGCGTCGACCTCCCCGCGACACGCCTCCCGGAGCTCCTCCTGGCGGTGCCGCAACGCGACGACAGGCGGTCCCGGACAGGGCCCCGGGGGGGCCGCCCTGCGGCCCTGTGGTGCCCGAAGTGTGTTCGCCGGGCGTTTTCCCGGCCAATTCTCACGAGCGTTCTGCCCAAATCGGGATCGATTTGGGCAGAACGCTCGTGAGAATTGGCCGGCGTTGGGCAGCCCTGGTCAGCGCCCAGTTCCGCGTGGAGCAGGGCCCTTTCTCGCTCGGGGCATGTCGCGGGAAACCCGGAAAACGAGCCGCGACGATGGGGCGCGGCCGGCAGACGCGGCGCCGGGGAGTTCTCCCCGAGCAGAGTGGATGGAGGCGCCGTGGCCGGGCGTCCGCCTCCGCCGTGGCGGGCGGCCGGGGCGCCCCTGGAGGGGGCTGGCCTCTGTGTGGAAACGGACTGCTCTCTCACTCCGCGGCTAGGACGAAGCCGCGAAAGGTGCCGTTGTGGCCGGGACGGTCGGGGGACTCGTGGCGCGGGACTCAGGGTTCCCCATGGGGAGGCCCCCAGGCTCAGGCCCCTGGCAACGGAAGGCTGAGCAAGCAGGCCCGGGCCCGGGCCCGGCTATCGGGGCTGGCCCGGCCCCAGCTGCCAGCGCCAGGGAGGGGACCCCCGGAGGCTGAGGAGCGGGAGGCGTCGGCCTCCCCGCGGCACGCCTCCCGGAGCTCCTCCTGGCGGTTCCGGAACGCGACGACACGCGATCCCGGACAGGGCCCCGGGGGGGGCCGCCCTGCGGCCTTGTGGTGCCCGAAGTGTGTTCGCCGGGCGTTTTCCGGCCAATTCTCACGAGCGTTCTGCCCAAATCGGGATCGATTTGGGCAGAACGCTCGTGAGAATTGGCCGGCTTTGGGCAGCCCTGGTCAGCGCCCAGTTCCGCGTGGAGCAGGGCCCTTTCTCGCTCGGGGCATGTCGCGGGCCGCGCGGAAAACGAGCCGCGACAAGGGGGCGCGGCCGGCAGACGCGGCGCCGGGGAGTTTTCCCCGAGCAGAGTGGATGGAGGCGCCGTGGCCGGGCGTCCGCCTCCGCCGTGGCGGGCGGCCGGGGCGCCCCTGGAGGGGGCTGGCCTCTGTGTGGAAACGGACTGCTCTCTCACTCCGCGGCTAGGACGAAGCCGCGAAAGGTGCCGTTGTGGCCGGGACGGTCGGCGGACTCGTGGCGCGGGACTCAGGGTTCCCCATGGGGAGGCCCCCAGGCTCAGGCCCCTGGCAACGGAAGGCTGAGCAAGCAGGCCCGGGCCCGGGCCCGGCTTTCGGGGCTGGCCCGGCCCCAGCTCCCGGCGCCAGGGAGGGGACCCCCGGAGGCTGAGGAGCGGGAGGCGTCGACCTCCCCGCGACACGCCTCCCGGAGCTCCTCCTGGCGGTGCCGCAACGCGACGACAGGCGGTCCCGGACAGGGCCCCGGGGGGGCCGCCCTGCGGCCCTGTGGTGCCCGAAGTGTGTTCGCCGGGCGTTTTCCGGCCAATTCTCACGAGCGTTCTGCCCAAATCGGGATCGATTTGGGCAGAACGCTCGTGAGAATTGGCCGGCGTTGTGCAGCCCTGGTCAGCGCCCAGTTCCGCGTGGAGCAGGGCCCTTTCTCGCTCGGGGCATGTCGCGGCCACCCGGAAAACGAGCTGCGACGATGGGGCACGGCGGGCAGCCGCGGCGCCGGGGAGTTTTCCCCCGAGCAGAGTGGATGGAGGCGCCGTGGCCGGGCGTCCGCCTCCGCCGTGGCGGGCGGCCGGGGCGCCCCTGGAGGGGGCTGGCCTCTGTGGGGAAACGGACTGGTCTCTCACTCCGCGACTAGGACGATGCCGCGAAAGGTGCCGTTGTGGCCGGGACGGTCGGGGGACTCGTGGCGCGGGACTCAGGGTTCCCCATGGGGAGGCCCCCAGGCTCAGGCCCCTGGCAACGGAAGGCTGAGCAAGCAGGACCGGGCCCGGGCCCGGCTTTCGGGGCTGGCCCGGCCCCAGCTGCCGGCGCCAGGGAGGGGACCCCCGGAGGCTGAGGAGCGGGAGGCGTCGGACTCCCCGCGGCACGCCTCCCGGAGCTCCTCCTGGCGGTGCCGGAACGCGACGACACGCGATCCCGGACAGGGCCCCGGGGGGGGGCCGCCCTGCGGCCTTGTGGTGCCCGAAGTGTGTTCGCCGGGCGTTTTCCGGCCAATTCTCACGAGCGTTCTGCCCAAATCGGGATCGATTTGGGCAGAACGCTCGTGAGAATTGGCCGGCGTTGGGCAGCCCTGGTCAGCGCCCAGTTCCGCGTGGAGCAGGGCCCTTTCTCGCTCGGGGCATGTCGTGGCCACCCGGAAAACGAGCCGCGACGATCGGGCGCGGCCGGAGCCGCGGCGCCGGGGAGTTTTCCCCGAGCAGAGTGGATGGAGGCGCCGTGGCCGGGCGGCCGCCTCCGCCGTTGCGGGCGGCCGGGGCGCCCCTGGAGGGGGCTGGCCTCTGTGTGGAAACGGACTGCTCTCTCACTCCGCGGCTAGGACGAAGCCGCGAAAGGTGCCGTTGTGGCCGGGACGGTCGGGGGACTCGTGGCGCGGGACTCAGGGTTCCCCATGGGGAGGCCCCCAGGCTCAGGCCCCTGGCAACGGAAGGCTGAGCAAGCAGGCCCGGGCCCGGGCCCGGCTTTCGGGGCTGGCCCGGCCCCAGCTGCCGGCGCCAGGGAGGGGACCCCCGGAGGCTGAGGAGCGGGAGGCGTCGGCCTCCCCGCGGCACGCCTCCCGGAGCTCCTCCTGGCGGTGTCGGAACGCGACGACACGCGGTCCCGGACAGGGCCCCGGAGGGGCCGCCCTGCGGCCCTGTGGTGCCCGAAGTGTGTTCGCCGGACGTTTTCCGGCCAATTCTCACGAGCGTTCTGCCCAAATCGGGATCGATTTGGGCAGAACGCTCGTGAGAATTGGCCGGCGTTGGGCAGCCCTGGTCAGCGCCCAGTTCCGCGTGGAGCAGGGCCCTTTCTCGCTCGGGGCATGTCGCGGAAACCCGGAAAACGAGCCGCGACGATGGGGCGCGGCCGGCAGACGCGGCGCCGGGGAGTTCTCCCCGAGCAGAGTGGATGGAGGCGCCGTGGCCGGGCGTCCGCCTCCGCCGTGGCGGGCGGCCGGGGCGCCCCTGGAGGGGGCTGGCCTCTGTGTGGAAACGGACTGCTCTCTCACTCCGCGGCTAGGACGAAGCCGCGAAAGGTGCCGTTGTGGCCGGGACGGTCGGGGGACTCGTGGCGCGGGACTCAGGGTTCCCCATGGGGAGGCCCCCAGGATCAGGCCCCTGGCAACGGAAGGCTGAGCAAGCAGGACCGGGCCCGGGCCCGGCTTTCGGGGCTGGCCCGGCCCCAGCTGCCGGCGCCAGGGAGGGGACCCCCGGAGGCTGAGGAGCGGGAGGCGTCGGCCTCCCCGCGGCACGCCTCCCGGAGCTCCTCCTGGCGGTGCCGGAACGCGACGACACTCGGTCCCGGACAGGGCCCCGGGGGGGCCGCCCTGCGGCCCTGTGGTGCCCGAAGTGTGTTCGCCGGACGTTTTCCGGCCAATTCTCACGAGCGTTCTGCCCAAATCCGGATCGATTTGGGCAGAACGCTCGTGAGAATTGACCGGCGTTGGGCAGCCCTGGTCAGCGCCCAGTTCCGCGTGGAGCAGGGCCCTTTCTCGCTCGGGGCATGTCGCGGCCACCCGGGAAAACGAGCCGCGACGATGGGGCGCGGCCGGCAGCCGCGGCGCCGGGGAGTTTTCCCCGAGCAGAGTGGATGGAGGCGCCGTGGCCGGGCGTCCGCCTCCGCCGTGGCGGGCGGCCGGGGCGCCCCTGGAGGGGGCTGGCCTCTGTGTGGAAACGGACTGCTCTCTCACTCCGCGGCTAGGACGAAGCCGCGTAAGGTGCCGTTGTGGCCGGGACGGTCGGGGGAATCGTGGCGCGGCACTCAGGGTTCCCCATGGGGAGGCCCCCAGGCTCAGGCCCCTGGCAACGGAAGGCTGAGCAAGCAGGCCCGGGCCCGGGCCCGGCTATCGGGGCTGGCCCGGCCCCAGCTGCCGGCGCCAGGGAGGGGACCCCCGGAGGCTGAGGAGCGGGAAGCGTCGGCCTCCCCGTGGCACGCCTATCGGAGCTCCTCCTGGCGGTGCCGGAACGCGACGACACGCGGTCCCGGACAGGGCCCCGGGGGGGGCCGCCCTGCGGCCCTGTGGTGCCCGAAGTGTGTTCGCCGGGCCTTTTCCGGCCAATTCTCACGAGCGTTCTGCCCAAATCGGGATCGATTTGGGCAGAACGCTCGTGAGTATTGGCCGGCGTTGGGCAGCCCTGGTCAGCGCCCAGTTCCGCGTGGAGCAGGGCCCTTTCTCGCTCGGGGCATGTCGCGGCCACCCGGAAAACGAGCCGCGACGATGGGGCGCGGCCGGCAGCCGCGGCGCCGGGGAGTTTTCCCCGAGCAGAGTGGATGGAGGCGCCGTGGCCGGGCGTCCGCCTCCGCCGTGGCGGGCGGCCGGGGCGCCCCTGGAGGGGGCTGGCCTCTGTGGGGAAACGGACTGCTCTCTCACTCCGCGGCTAGGACGAAGCCGCGAAAGGTGCCGTTGTGGACGGGACGGTCGGGGGACTCGTGGCGCGGCACTCAGGGTTCCCCATGGGGAGGCCCCCAGGCTCAGGCCCCTGGCAACGGAAGGCTGAGCAAGCAGGCCCGGGCCCGGGCCCGGCTTTCGGGGCTGGCCCGGCCCCAGCTGCCGGCGCCAGGGAGGGGACCGCCGGAGGCTGAGGAGCGGGAGGCGTCGGCCTCCCCGCGGCACGCCTCCCGGAGCTCCTCCTGGCGGTGCCGGAACGCGACGACACGCGATCCCGGACAGGGCCCCGGAGGGGGCCGCCCTGCGGCCTTGTAGTACCCGAAGTGTGTTCGCCGGACGTTTTCCGGCCAATTCTCACGAGCGTTCTGCCCAAATCGGGATCGATTTGGGCAGAACGCTCGTGAGAATTGGCCGGCGTTGGGCAGCCCTGGTCAGCGCCCAGTTCCGCGTGGAGCAGGGCCCTTTCTCACTCGGGGCATGTCGTGGCCACCCGGAAAACGAGCCGCGACGATCGGGGCGCGGCCGGCAGCCGCGGCGCCGGGGAGTTTTCCCCGAGCAGAGTGGATGGAGGCGCCGTGGCCGGGCGTCCGCCTCCGCTGTGGCGGGCGGTCGGGGCGCCCCTGGAGGGGGCTGGCCTCTGTGGGGAAACGGACTGGTCTCTCACTCCGCGGCTAGGACGAAGCCGCGAAAGGTGCCGTTGTCGCCGGGACGGTCGGGGGACTCGTGGCGCGGGACTCAGGGTTCCCCGTGGGGAGGCCCCAGGCTCAGGACCCTGGCAACGGAAGGCTGAGCAAGCAGGCCCGGGCCCGGGCCCGGCTGTCGGGGCTGGCCCGGCCCCAGCTTCCAGCGCCAGGGAGGGGACCCCCGGAGGCTGAGGAGCGGGAGGCGTCGGCCTCCCCGCGGCACGCCTCCCGGAGCTCCTCCTGGCGGTGCCGGAACGCGACGACACGCGGGTCCCGGACAGAGCCACGGGGGGGGCCGCCCTGCGGCCCTGTGGTGCCCGAAGTGTGTTCGCCGGGCGTTTTCCGGCCAATTCTCACGAGCGTTCTGCCCAAATCGGGATCGATTTGGGCAGAACGCTCGTGAGAATTGGCCGGCGTTGGGCAGCCCTGGTCAGCGCCCAGTTCCGCGTGGAGCAGGGCCCTTTCTCGCTCGGGGCATGTCGCGGCCACCCGGAAAACGAGCCGTGACGATGGGGCGCGGCCGGCAGACGCGGCGCCGGGGAGTTTTCCCCGAGCAGAGTGGATGGAGGCGCCGTGGCCGGGCGTCCGCCTCCGCCGTGGCGGGCGGCCGGGGCGCCCCTGGAGGGGGCTGGCCTCTGTGGGGAAACGGACTGGTCTCTCACTCCGCGGCTAGGACGAAGCCGCGAAAGGTGCCGTTGTGGCCGGGACGGTTGGGGGACTCGTGGCGCAGGACTCAGGGTACCCCATGGGGAGGCCCCCAGGCTCAGGCCCCTGGCAACGGAAGGCTGAGCAAGCAGGCCCGGGCCCGGGCCCGGGTTTCGGGGCTGGCCCGGCCCCAGCTGCCGGCGCCAGGGAGGGGACCCCCGGAGGCTGAGGAGCGGGAGGCGTCGGCCTCCCCGCGGCACGCCTCCCGGAGCTCCTCCTGGCGGTGCCGGAACGCGACGACACTCGGTCCCGGACAGGGCCCCGGGGGGGCCGCCCTGCGGCCCTGTGGTGCCCGAAGTGTGTTCGCCGGACGTTTTCCGGCCAATTCTCACGAGCGTTCTGCCCAAATCCGGATCGATTTGGGCAGAACGCTCGTGAGAATTGACCGGCGTTGGGCAGCCCTGGTCAGCGCCCAGTTCCGCGTGGAGCAGGGCCCTTTCTCGCTCGGGGCATGTCGCGGCCACCCGGAAAACGAGCCGCGACGATGGGGCGCGGCCGGCAGCCGCGGCGCCGGGGAGTTTTCCCCGAGCAGAGTGGATGGAGGCGCCGTGGCCGGGCGTCCGCCTCCGCCGTGGCGGGCGGCCGGGGCGCCCCTGGAGGGGGCTGGCCTCTGTGTGGAAACGGACTGCTCTCTCACTCCGCGGCTAGGACGAAGCCGCGTAAGGTGCCGTTGTGGCCGGGACGGTCGGGGGAATCGTGGCGCGGCACTCAGGGTTCCCCATGGGGAGGCCCCCAGGCTCAGGCCCCTGGCAACGGAAGGCTGAGCAAGCAGGCCCGGGCCCGGGCCCGGCTATCGGGGCTGGCCCGGCCCCAGCTGCCGGCGCCAGGGAGGGGACCCCCGGAGGCTGAGGAGCGGGAAGCGTCGGCCTCCCCGTGGCACGCCTATCGGAGCTCCTCCTGGCGGTGCCGGAACGCGACGACACGCGGTCCCGGACAGGGCCCCGGGGGGGGCCGCCCTGCGGCCCTGTGGTGCCCGAAGTGTGTTCGCCGGGCCTTTTCCGGCCAATTCTCACGAGCGTTCTGCCCAAATCGGGATCGATTTGGGCAGAACGCTCGTGAGTATTGGCCGGCGTTGGGCAGCCCTGGTCAGCGCCCAGTTCCGCGTGGAGCAGGGCCCTTTCTCGCTCGGGGCATGTCGCGGCCACCCGGAAAACGAGCCGCGACGATGGGGCGCGGCCGGCAGCCGCGGCGCCGGGGAGTTTTCCCCGAGCAGAGTGGATGGAGGCGCCGTGGCCGGGCGTCCGCCTCCGCCGTGGCGGGCGGCCGGGGCGCCCCTGGAGGGGGCTGGCCTCTGTGGGGAAACGGACTGCTCTCTCACTCCGCGGCTAGGACGAAGCCGCGAAAGGTGCCGTTGTGGACGGGACGGTCGGGGGACTCGTGGCGCGGCACTCAGGGTTCCCCATGGGGAGGCCCCCAGGCTCAGGCCCCTGGCAACGGAAGGCTGAGCAAGCAGGCCCGGGCCCGGGCCCGGCTTTCGGGGCTGGCCCGGCCCCAGCTGCCGGCGCCAGGGAGGGGACCGCCGGAGGCTGAGGAGCGGGAGGCGTCGGCCTCCCCGCGGCACGCCTCCCGGAGCTCCTCCTGGCGGTGCCGGAACGCGACGACACGCGATCCCGGACAGGGCCCCGGAGGGGGCCGCCCTGCGGCCTTGTAGTACCCGAAGTGTGTTCGCCGGACGTTTTCCGGCCAATTCTCACGAGCGTTCTGCCCAAATCGGGATCGATTTGGGCAGAACGCTCGTGAGAATTGGCCGGCGTTGGGCAGCCCTGGTCAGCGCCCAGTTCCGCGTGGAGCAGGGCCCTTTCTCACTCGGGGCATGTCGTGGCCACCCGGAAAACGAGCCGCGACGATCGGGCGCGGCCGGCAGCCGCGGCGCCGGGGAGTTTTCCCCGAGCAGAGTGGATGGAGGCGCCGTGGCCGGGCGTCCGCCTCCGCTGTGGCGGGCGGTCGGGGCGCCCCTGGAGGGGGCTGGCCTCTGTGGGGAAACGGACTGGTCTCTCACTCCGCGGCTAGGACGAAGCCGCGAAAGGTGCCGTTGTCGCCGGGACGGTCGGGGGACTCGTGGCGCGGGACTCAGGGTTCCCCGTGGGGAGGCCCCAGGCTCAGGACCCTGGCAACGGAAGGCTGAGCAAGCAGGCCCGGGCCCGGGCCCGGCTGTCGGGGCTGGCCCGGCCCCAGCTTCCAGCGCCAGGGAGGGGACCCCCGGAGGCTGAGGAGCGGGAGGCGTCGGCCTCCCCGCGGCACGCCTCCCGGAGCTCCTCCTGGCGGTGCCGGAACGCGACGACACGCGGTCCCGGACAGAGCCACGGGGGGGGCCGCCCTGCGGCCCTGTGGTGCCCGAAGTGTGTTCGCCGGGCGTTTTCCGGCCAATTCTCACGAGCGTTCTGCCCAAATCGGGATCGATTTGGGCAGAACGCTCGTGAGAATTGGCCGGCGTTGGGCAGCCCTGGTCAGCGCCCAGTTCCGCGTGGAGCAGGGCCCTTTCTCGCTCGGGGCATGTCGCGGCCACCCGGAAAACGAGCCGTGACGATGGGGCGCGGCCGGCAGACGCGGCGACGGGGAGTTTTCCCCGAGCAGAGTGGATGGAGGCGCCGTGGCCGGGCGTCCGCCTCCGCCGTGGCGGGCGGCCGGGGCGCCCCTGGAGGGGGCTGGCCTCTGTGGGGAAACGGACTGGTCTCTCACTCCGCGGCTAGGACGAAGCCGCGAAAGGTGCCGTTGTGGCCGGGACGGTTGGGGGACTCGTGGCGCGGGACTCAGGGTACCCCATGGGGAGGCCCCCAGGCTCAGGCCCCTGGCAACGGAAGGCTGAGCAAGCAGACACGGGCCCGGGCCCGGCTTTCGGGGCTGGCCCGGCCCCAGCTGTCGGCGCCAGGGAGGGGACTACCGGAGGCTGAGGAGCGGGAGGCGTCGGCCTCCCCGCGGCACGCCTCCCGGAGCTCAACCTGGCGGTGCCGGAACGCGACGACACGCGGTCCCGGACAGGGCCCCGGGGGGGGCCGCCCTGCGGCCCTGTGGTGCCCGAAGTGTGTTCGCCGGGCGTTTTCCGGCCAATTCTCACGAGCGTTCTGCCCAAATCGGGATCGATTTGGGCAGAACGCTCGTGAGAATTGGCCGGCGTTGGGCAGCCCTGGTCAGCGCCCAGTTCCGCATGGAGCACGGCCCTTTCTCGCTCGGGGCATGTCGCGGCCACCCGGAAAACGAGCCGCGACGATGGGGCGCGACCGGCAGCCGCGGCACCGGGAGTTTTCCCCGAGCAGAGTGGATGGAGGCGCCGTGGCCGGGCGTCCGCCTCCGCCGTGGCGGGCGGCCGGGGCGCCCCTGGAGGGGGCTGGCCTCTGTGGGGAAACGGACTGGTCTCTCACTCCGCGGCTAGGACGAAGCCGTGAAAGGTGCCGTTGTGGCCGGGACGGTCGGGGGACTCGTGGCGCGGGACTCAGTGTTATCCATGGGGAGGCCCCCAGGCTCAGGCCCCTGGCAACGGAAGGCTGAGCAAGCAGGCCCCGGCCCGGGCCCGGCTTTCGGGGCTGGCCCGGCCCCAGCTGCCGGCGCCAGGGAGGGGACCCCCGGAGGCTGAGGAGCGGGAGGCGTCGGCCTCCCCGCAGCACGCCTCCCGGAGCTCCTCTTGGCGGTGCCGGAACGCGACGACACGCGATCGCGGACAGGGCCCCGGAGGGGGCCCGCCCTGCGGCCTTGTAGTACCTGAAGTGTGTTCGCAGGGCGTTTTCCGGCCAATTCTCACGAGCGTTCTGCCCAAATCCGGATCGATTTGGGCAGAACGCTCGTGAGAATTGACCGGCGTTGGGCAGCCCTGGTCACCGCCCAGTTCCGCGTGGAGCAGGGCCCTTTCTCGCTCGGGGCATGTCGCGGCCACCCGGAAAACGAGCCGCGACGATGGGGCGCGGCCAGCAGCCGCGGCGCCGGGGAGTTTTCCCCGAGCAGAGTGGATGGAGGCGCCGTGGCCGGGCGTCCGCCTCCGCCGTGGCGGGCGGCCGGGGCGCCCCTGGAGGGGGCTGGCCTCTGTGTGGAAACGGACTGCTCTCTCACTCCGCGGCTAGGACGAAGCCGCGTAAGGTGCCGTTGTGGCCGGGACGGTCGGGGGAATCGTGGCGCGGCACTCAGGGTTCCCCATGGGGAGGCCCCCAGGCTCAGGCCCCTGGCAACGGAAGGCTGAGCAAGCAGGCCCGGGCTCGGGCCCGGCTATCGGGGCTGGCCCGGCCCCAGCTGCCGGCGCCAGGGAGGGGACCCCCGGAGGCTGAGGAGCGGGAAGCGTCGGCCTCCCCGTGGCACGCCTATCGGAGCTCCTCCTGGCGGTGCCGGAACGCGACGACACGCGGTCCCGGACAGGGCCCCGGGGGGGGCCGCCCTGCGGCCCTGTGGTGCCCGAAGTGTGTTCGCCGGGCCTTTTCCGGCCAATTCTCACGAGCGTTCTGCCCAAATCGGGATCGATTTGGGCAGAACGCTCGTGAGAATTGGCCGGCGTTGGGCAGCCCTGGTCAGCGCCCAGTTCCGCGTGGAGCAGGGCCCTTTCTCGCTCGGGGCATGTCGCGGCCACCTGGAAAACGAGCCGCGACGATGGGGCGCGGCCAGCAGCCGCGGCGCCGGGGAGTTTTCCCCGAGCAGAGTGGATGGAGGCGCGGTGGACGGGCGTCCACCTCCGCCGTGGCGGGCGGCCGGGGCGCCCCTAAGGGGGCTGGCCTCTGTGGGGAAACGGACTGGTCTCTCACTCCGCGACTAGGACGAAGCCGCGAAAGGTGCCGATGTGGCCGGGACGGTCGGGGGACTCGTGGCGCGGGACTCAGGGTTCCCCGTGGGGAGGCCCCAGGCTCAGGACCCTGGCAACGGAAGGCTGAGCAGGCAGGCCCGGGCCCGGGCCCGGCTTTCGGGGCTGGCCCGGCCCCAGCTGCCGGCGCCAGGGAGGGGACCCCCGGAGGCTGAGGAGCGGGAGGCGTCGGCCTCCCCGCGGCACACCTCCCGGAGCTCCTCCTGGCGGTGCCGGAACGCGACGACATGCGGTCCCGGACAGGGCCCCGGGGGGGGCCGCCAGCGGCCCTGTGCTGCCCGAAGTGTGTTCGTCGGGCGTTTTCCGGCCAATTCTCACGAGCGTTCTGCCCAAATCGGGATCGATTTGGGCAGAACGCTCGTGAGAATTGGCCGGCGTTGGGCAGCCCTGGTCAGCGCCCAGTTCCGCGTGGAGCAGGGCCCTTTCTCGCTCGGGGCATGTCGCGGCCACCCGGAAAACGAGCCGCGACGATGGGGCGCGGCCGGCAGCCGCGGCGCCGGGGAGTTTTCCCCCAGCAGAGTGGATGGAGGCGCCGTGGCCGGGCGTCCGCCTCCGCCGTGGCGGGCGGCCGGGGCGCCCCTGGAGGTGGCTGGCCTCTGTGGGGAAACGGACTGGTCTCTCACTCCGCGGCTAGGACGAAGCCGCGAAAGGTGCCGTTGTGGCCGGGACGGTCGGGGGACTCGTGGTGCGGGACTCAGGGTTCCCCATGGGGAGGCCCCCAGGCTCAGGCCCCTGGCAACGGAAGGCTGAGCAAGCAGGCCCGGGCCCGGGCCCGGCTTTCGGGGCTGGCCCGGCCCCAGCTGCCGGCGCCAGGGAGGGGACCCCCGGAGGCTGAGGAGCGGGAGGCGTCGGCCTCCCCGCGGCACGCCTCCCGGAGCTCCTCCTGGCGGTGCCGGAACGCGACGACACGCGGTCCCGGACAGGGCCCCGGGGGGGCCGCCCTGCGGCCCTGTGGTGCCCGAAATGTGTTCGCCGGACGTTTTCCGGCCAATTCTCACGAGCGTTCTGTCCAAATCCGGATCGATTTGGGCAGAACGCTCGTGAGAATTGACCGGCGTTGGCAGCCCTGGTCACCGCCCAGTTCCGCGTGGATCAGGGCCCTTTCTCGCTCGGGGCATGTCGCGGCCACCCGGAAAACAAGCCGCGACGATGGGGCGCGGCCGGCAGCCGCGGCGCCGGGGAGTTTTCCCCGAGCAGAGTGGATGGAGGCGCCGTGGCCGGGCGTCCGCCTCCGCCGTGGCGGGCGGCCGGGGCGCCCCTGGAGGGGGCTGGCCTCTGTGTGGAAACGGACTGCTCTCTCACTCCGCGGCTAGGACGAAGCCGCGAAAGGTGCCGTTGTGGACGGGACGGTCGGGGGACTCGTGGCGCGGCACTCAGGGTTCCCCATGGGGAGGCCCCCAGGCTCAGGCCCCTGGCAACGGAAGGCTGAGCAAGCAGGCCCGGGCCCGGGCCCGGCTATCGGGGCTGGCCCGGCCCCAGCTTCCGGCGCCAGGGAGGGGACCCCCGGAGGCTGAGGAGCGGGAGGCGTCGGCCTCCCCCGCGGCACGCCTCCCGGAGCTCCTCCTTGCGGTGCCGGAACGCGACGACACGCGGTCCCGGACAGGGCCCCGGGGGGGCCGCCCTGCGGCCCTGTGGTGCCCGAAGTGTGTTCGCCGGGCGTTTTACGGCCAATTCTCACGAGCGTTCTGCCCAAATCGGGATCGATTTGGGCAGAACGCTCGTGAGAATTGGCCGGCATTGGGCAGCCCTGGTCAGCGCCAAGTTCCGCGTGGAGCAGGGCCCTTTCTCGCTTGGGGCATGTCGCGGCCACCCGGAAAACGAGCCGCGACGATGGGGCGCGGCCGGCAGCCGCGGCTCCGGGGAGTTTTCCCCGAGCAGAGTGGATGGAGGCGCCGTGGCAGGGCGTCCGCCTCCGCCGTGGCGGGCGGCCGGGGCGCCCCTGGAGGGGGCTGGCCTCTGTGGGGAAACGGACTTGTCTCTCACTCCACGACCAGGACGAAGCCGCGAAAGGTGCCGTTGTGGCCGGGACGGTCGGGGGACTCGTGGCGCGGGACTCAGGGTTCCCCATGGGGAGGCCCCCAGGCTCAGGCCCCTGGCAACGGAAGGCTGAGCAAGCAGGCCCGGGCCCGGGCCCGGGTTTCGGGGCTGGCCCGGCCCCAGCTGCCGGCGCCAGGGAGGGGACCCCCGGAGGCTGAGGAGCGGGAGGCGTCGGCCTCCCCGCGGCACGCCTCCCGGAGCTCCTCCTGGCGGTGCCGGAACGCGACGACACGCGGTCCCGGACAGGGCCCCGGGGGGGCCGCCCTGCGGCCCTGTGGTGCCCGAAGTGTGGTCGCCGGACGTTTTCCGGCCAATTCTCACGAGCGTTCTGCCCAAATCCGGATCGATTTGGGCAGAACGCTCGTGAGAATTGACCGGCGTTGGGCAGCCCTGGTCAGCGCCCAGTTCCGCGTGGAGCAGGGCCCTTTCTCGCTCGGGGCATGTCGCGGCCACCCGGAAAACGAGCCGCGACGATGGGGCGCGGCCGGCAGCCGCGGCGCCGGGGAGTTTTCCCCGAGCAGAGTGGATGGAGGCGCCGTGGCCGGGCGTCCGCCTCCGCCGTGGCGGGCGGCCGGGGCGCCCCTGGAGGGGGCTGGCCTCTGTGTGGAAACGGACTGCTCTCTCACTCCGCGGCTAGGACGAAGCCGCGTAAGGTGCCGTTGTGGCCGGGACGGTCGGGGGAATCGTGGCGCGGCACTCAGGGTTCCCCATGGGGAGGCCCCCAGGCTCAGGCCCCTGGCAACGGAAGGCTGAGGAAGCAGGCCCGGGCCCGGGCCCGGCTATCGGGGCTGGCCCGGCCCCAGCTGCCGGCGCCAGGGAGGGGACCCCCGGAGGCTGAGGAGCGGGAAGCGTCGGCCTCCCCGTGGCACGCCTCCCGGAGCTCCTCCTGGCGGTGCCGGAACGCGACGACACGCGGTCCCGGACAGGGCCCCGGGGGGGGCCGCCCTGCGGCCCTGTGGTGCCCGAAGTGTGTTCGCCGGGCCTTTTCCGGCCAATTCTCACGAGCGTTCTGCCCAAATCGGGATCGATTTGGGCAGAACGCTCGTGAGAATTGGCCGGCGTTGGGCAGCCCTGGTCAGCGCCCAGTTCCGCGTGGAGCAGGGCCCTTTCTCGCTCGGGGCATGTCGCGGCCACCTGGAAAACGAGCCGCGACGATGGGGCGCGGCCGGCAGCCGCGGCGCCGGGGAGTTTTCCCCGAGCAGAGTGGATGGAGGCGCCGTGGCCGGGCGTCCGCCTCCGCCGTGGCGGGCGGCCGGGGCGCCCCTGGAGGGGGCTGGCCTCTGTGTGGAAACGGACTGCTCTCTCACTCCGCGGCTAGGACGAAGCCGCGAAAGGTGCCGTTGTGGACGGGACGGTCGGGGGACTCGTGGCGCGGCACTCAGGGTTCCCCATGGGGAGGCCCCCAGGCTCAGGCCCCTGGCAACGGAAGGCTGAGCAAGCAGGCCCGGGCCCGGGCCCGGCTTTCGGGGCTGGCCCGGCCCCAGCTGCCGGCGCCAGGGAGGGGACCCCCGGAGGCTGAGGAGCGGGAGGCGTCGGCCTCCCCGCGGCACGCCTCCCGGAGCTCCTCCTGGCGGTGCCGGAACGCGACGACACGCGATCCCGGACAGGGCCCCGGAGGGGGCCGCCCTGCGGCCTTGTAGTACCCGAAGTGTGTTCGCCGGACGTTTTCCGGCCAATTCTCACGAGCGTTCTGCCCAAATCGGGATCGATTTGGGCAGAACGCTCGTGAGAATTGGCCGGCGTTGGGCAGCCCTGGTCAGCGCCCAGTTCCGCGTGGAGCAGGGCCCTTTCTCACTCGGGGCATGTCGTGGCCACCCGGAAAACCAGCCGCGACGATCGAGCGCGGCCGGCAGCCGCGGCGCCGGGGAGTTTTCCCCGAGCAGAGTGGATGGAGGCGCCGTGGCCGGGCGTCCGCCTCCGCCGTGGCGGGCGGTCGGGGCGCCCCTGGAGGGGGCTGGCCTCTGTGGGGAAACGGACTGGTCTCTCACTCCGCGGCTAGGACGAAGCCGCGAAAGGTGCCGTTGTCGCCGGGACGGTCGGGGGACTCGTGGCGCGGGACTCAGGGTTCCCCGTGGGGAGGCCCCAGGCTCAGGACCCTGGCAACGGAAGGCTGAGCAAGCAGGCCCGGGCCCGGGCCCGGCTGTCGGGGCTGGCCCGGCCCCAGCTTCCGGCGCCAGGGAGGGGACCCCCGGAGGCTGAGGAGCGGGAGGCGTCGGCCTCCCCGCGGCACGCCTCCCGGAGCTCCTCCTGGCGGTGCCGGAACGCGACGACACGCGGTCCCGGACAGGGCCACGGGGGGGGCCGCCCTGCGGCCCTGTGGTGCCCGAAGTGTGTTCGCCGGGCGTTTTCCGGCCAATTCTCACGAGCGTTCTGCCCAAATCGGGATCGATTTGGGCAGAACGCTCGTGAGAATTGGCCGGCGTTGGGCAGCCCTGGTCAGCGCCCAGTTCCGCGTGGAGCAGGGCCCTTTCTCGCTCGGGGCATGTCGCGGCCACCCGGAAAACGAGCCGTGACGATGGGGCGCGGCCGGCCGCCGCGGCGCCGGGGAGTTTTCCCCGAGCAGAGTGGATGGAGGCGCCATGGCCGGGCGTCCGCCTCCGCCGTGGCTGGCGGCCGGGGCGCCCCTGGAGGGGGCTGGCCTCTGTGGGGAAACGGACTGGTCTCTCACTCCGCGGCTAGGACGAAGCCGCGAAAGGTGCCGTTGTGGCCGGGACGGTTGGGGGACTCGTGGCGCGGGACTCAGGGTACCCCATGGGGAGGCCCCCAGGCTCAGGCCCCTGGCAACGGAAGGCTGAGCAAGCAGACACGGGCCCGGGCCCGGCTTTCGGGGCTGGCCCGGCCCCAGCTGTCGGCGCCAGGGAGGGGACTACCGGAGGCTGAGGAGCGGGAGGCATCGGCCTCCCCGCGGCACGCCTCCCGGAGCTCAACCTGGCGGTGCCGGAACGCGACGACACGCGATCCCGGACAGGGCCCCGGGGGGGGCCGCCCTGCGGCCCTGTGGTGCCCGAAGTGTGTTCGCCGGGCGTTTTCCGGCCAATTCTCACGAGCGTTCTGCCCAAATCGGGATCGATTTGGGCAGAACGCTCGTGAGAATTGGCCGGCGTTGGGCAGCCCTGGTCAGCGCCCAGTTCCGCATGGAGCACGGCCCTTTCTCGCTCGGGGCATGTCGCGGCCACCCGGAAAACGAGCCGCGACGATGGGGCGCGACCGGCAGCCGCGGCACCGGGAGTTTTCCCCGAGCAGAGTGGATGGAGGCGCCGTGGCCGGGCGTCCGCCTCCGCCGTGGCGGGCGGCCGGGGCGCCCCTGGAGGGGGCTGGCCTCTGTGGGGAAACGGACTGCTCTCTCACTCCGCGGCTAGGACGAAGCCGTGAAAGGTGCCGTTGTGGCCGGGACGGTCGGGGGACTCGTGGCGCGGGACTCAGGGTTACCCATGGGGAGGCCCCCAGGCTCAGGCCCCTGGCAACGGAAGGCTGAGCAAGCAGGCCCCGGCCCGGGCCCGGCTTTCGGGGCTGGCCCGGCCCCAGCTGCCGGCGCCAGGGAGGGGACCCCCGGAGGCTGAGGAGCGGGAGGCGTCGGCCTCCCCGCAGCACGCCTCCCGGAGCTCCTCTTGGCGGTGCCGGAACGCGACGACACGCGATCCCGGACAGGGCCCCGGAGGGGGCCGCCCTGCGGCCTTGTAGTACCCGAAGTGTGTTCGCAGGGCGTTTTCCGGCCAATTCTCACGAGCGTTCTGCCCAAATCGCGATCGATTTGGGCAGAACGCTCGTGAGAATTGGCCGGCGTTGGGCAGCCCTGGTCAGCGCCCAGTTCCGCGTGGAGCAGGGCCCTTTCTCGCTCGGGGCATGTCGTGGCCACCCGGAAAACGAGCCGCGACGATCGGGCGCGGCCGGCAGCCGCGGCGCCGGGGAGTTTTCCCCGAGCATAGTGGATGGAGGCGCCGTGGCCGGGCGTCCGCCTCCGCCGTGGCGGGCGGCCGGGGCGCCCCTGGAGGGGGCTGGCCTCTGTGGGGAAACGGACTGGTCTCTCACTCCGCGGCTAGGACGAAGCCGCGAAAGGTGCCGTTGTCGCCGGGACGGTCGGGGGACTCGTGGCGCGGGACTCAAGGTTCCCCGTGGGGAGGCCCCAGGCTCAGGACCCTGGCAACGGAAGGCTGAGCAAGCAGGCCCGGGCCCGGGCCCGGCTTTCGGGGCTGGCCCGGCCCCAGTTGCCGGCGCCAGGGAGGGTACCCCCGAAGGCTGAGGAGCGGGAGGCGTCGGCCTCCCCGCGGCACGCCTCCCGGAGCTCCTCCTGGCGGTGCCGGAACGCGACGACACGCGGTCCCGGACAGGGCCCCGGGGGGGGCCGCCCTGCGGCCCTGTGGTGCCCGAAGTGTGTTCGCCGGGCCTTTTCCGGCCAATTCTCACGAGCGTTCTGCCCAAATCGGGATCGATTTGGGCAGAACGCTCGTGAGAATTGGCCGGCGTTGGGCAGCCCTGGTCAGCGCCGAGTTCCGCGTGGAGCAGGGCCCTTTCTCGCTCGGGGTATGTCGCGGCCACCCGGAAAACGAGCCGCGACGATGGGGCGCGGCCGGCAGCCGCGGCGCCGGGGAGTTTTCCCCGAGCAGAGTGGATGGAGGCGCCGTGGCCGGGCGTCCACCTCCGCCGTGGCGGGCGGCCGGGGCGCCCCTGGAGGGGGCTGGCCTCTGTGGGGAAACGGACTGGTCTCTCACTCCGCGACTAGGACGAAGCCGCGAAAGGTGCCGTTGTGGCCGGGACGGTCGGGGGACTCGTGGCGCGGGACTCAGGGTTCCCCATGGGGAGGCCCCCAGGCTCAGGCCCCTGGCAACGGAAGGCTGAGCAAGCAGGCCCGGGCCCGGGCCCGGCTTTCGGGGCTGGCCCGGCCCCAGCTGCCGGCGCCAGGGAGGGGACCCCCGGAGGCTGAGGAGCGGGAGGCATCGGCCTCCCCGCGGCACGCCTCCCGGAGCTCCTCCTGGCGGTGCCGGAACGCGACGACACGCGGTCCCGGACAGGGCCCCGGGGGGGCCGCCCTGCGGCCCTGTGGTGCCCGAAGTGTGTTCGCCGGGCGTTTTCCGGCCAATTCTCACGAGCGTTCTGCCCAAATCGGGATCGATTTGGGCAGAACGCTCGTGAGAATTGGCCGGCGTTGTGCAGCCCTGGTCAGCGCCCAGTTCCGCGTGGAGCAGGGCCCTTTCTCGCTCGGGGCATGTCGCGGCCACCCGGAAAACGAGCTGCGACGATGGGGCACGGCGGGCAGCCGCGGCGCCGGGGAGTTTTCCCCGAGCAGAGTGGATGGAGGCGCCGTGGCCGGGCGTCCGCCTCCGCCGTGGCGGGCGGCCGGGGCGCCCCTGGAGGGGGCTGGCCTCTGTGGGGAAACGGACTGGTCTCTCACTCCGCGACTAGGACGATGCCGCGAAAGGTGCCGTTGTGGCCGGGACGGTCGGGGGACTCGTGGCGCGGGACTCAGGGTTCCCCATGGGGAGGCCCCCAGGCTCAGGCCCCTGGCAACGGAAGGCTGAGCAAGCAGGACCGGGCCCGGGCCCGGCTTTCGGGGCTGGCCCGGCCCCAGCTGCCGGCGCCAGGGAGGGGACCCCCGGAGGCTGAGGAGCGGGAGGCGTCGGACTCCCCGCGGCACGCCTCCCGGAGCTCCTCCTGGCGGTGCCAGAAAGCGACGACACGCGATCCCGGACAGGGCCCCGGGGGGGGCCGCCCTGCGGCCTTGTGGTGCCCGAAGTGTGTTCGCCGGGCGTTTTCCGGCCAATTCTCACGAGCGTTCTGCCCAAATCGGGATCGATTTGGGCAGAACGCTCGTGAGAATTGGCCGGCTTTGGGCAGCCCTGGTCAGCGCCCAGTTCCGCGTGGAGCAGGGCCCTTTCTCGCTCGGGGCATGTCGCGGCCAGCGCGGAAAACGAGCCGCGACAAGGGGGCGCGGCCGGCAGACGCGGCGCCGGGGAGTTTTCCCCGAGCAGAGTGGATGGAGGCGCCGTGGCCGGGCGTCCGCCTCCGCCGTGGCGGGCGGCCGGGGCGCCCCTGGAGGGGGCTGGCCTCTGTGTGGAAACGGACTGCTCTCTCACTCCGCGGCTAGGACGAAGCCGCGAAAGGTGCCGTTGTGGCCGGGACGGTCGGCGGACTCGTGGCGCGGGACTCAGGGTTCCCCATGGGGAGGCCCCCAGGCTCAGGCCCCTAGCAACGGAAGGCTGAGCAAGCAGGCCCGGGCCCGGGCCCGGCTTTCGGGGCTGGCCCGGCCCCAGCTCCCGGCGCCAGGGAGGGGACCCCCGGAGGCTGAGGAGCGGGAGGCGTCGACCTCCCCGCGACACGCCTCCCGGAGCTCCTCCTGGCGGTGCCGCAACGCGACGACAGGCGGTCCCGGACAGGGCCCCGGGGGGGCCGCCCTGCGGCCCTGTGGTGCCCGAAGTGTGTTCGCCGGGCGTTTTCCGGCCAATTCTCACGAGCGTTCTGCCCAAATCGGGATCGATTTGGGCAGAACGCTCGTGAGAATTGGCCGGCGTTGGGCAGCCCTGGTCAGCGCCCAGTTCCGCGTGGAGCAGGGCCCTTTCTCGCTCGGGGCATGTCGCGGAAACCCGGAAAACGAGCCGCGACGATGGGGCGCGGCCGGCAGACGCGGCGCCGGGGAGTTCTCCCCGAGCAGAGTGGATGGAGGCGCCGTGGCCGGGCGTCCGCCTCCGCCGTGGCGGGCGGCCGGGGCGCCCCTGGAGGGGGCTGGCCTCTGTGTGGAAACGGACTGCTCTCTCACTCCGCGGCTAGGACGAAGCCGCGAAAGGTGCCGTTGTGGCCGGGACGGTCGGGGGACTCGTGGCGCGGGACTCAGGGTTCCCCATGGGGAGGCCCCCAGGCTCAGGCCCCTGGCAACGGAAGGCTGAGCAAGCAGGCCCGGGCCCGGGCCCGGCTATCGGGGCTGGCCCGGCCCCAGCTGCCAGCGCCAGGGAGGGGACCCCCGGAGGCTGAGGAGCGGGAGGCGTCGGCCTCCCCGCGGCACGCCTCCCGTAGCTCCTCCTGGCGGTTCCGGAACGCGACGACACGCGATCCCGGACAGGGCCCCGGGGGGGGCCGCCCTGCCGCCTTGTGGTGCCCGAAGTGTGTTCGCCGGGCGTTTTCCGGCCAATTCTCACGAGCGTTCTGCCCAAATCGGGATCGATTTGGGCAGAACGCTCGTGAGAATTGGCCGGCTTTGGGCAGCCCTGGTCAGCGCCCAGTTCCGCGTGGAGCAGGGCCCTTTCTCGCTCGGGGCATGTCGCGGCCGCGCGGAAAACGAGCCGCGACAAGGGGGCGCGGCCGGCAGACGCGGCGCCGGGGAGTTTTCCCCGAGCAGAGTGGATGGAGGCGCCGTGGCCGGGCGTCCGCCTCCGCCGTGGCGGGCGGCCGGGGCGCCCCTGGAGGGGGCTGGCCTCTGTGTGGAAACGGACTGCTCTCTCACTCCGCGGCTAGGACGAAGCCGCGAAAGGTGCCGTTGTGGCCGGGACGGTCGGCGGACTCGTGGCGCGGGACTCAGGGTTCCCCATGGGGAGGCCCCCAGGCTCAGGCCCCTGGCAACGGAAGGCTGAGCAAGCAGGCCCGGGCCCGGGCCCGGCTTTCGGGGCTGGCCCGGCCCCAGCTCCCGGCGCCAGGGAGGGGACCCCCGGAGGCTGAGGAGCGGGAGGCGTCGACCTCCCCGCGACACGCCTCCCGGAGCTCCTCCTGGCGGTGCCGCAACGCGACGACAGGCGGTCCCGGACAGGGCCCCGGGGGGGCCGCCCTGCGGCCCTGTGGTGCCCGAAGTGTGTTCGCCGGGCGTTTTCCGGCCAATTCTCACGAGCGTTCTGCCCAAATCGGGATCGATTTGGGCAGAACGCTCGTGAGAATTGGCCGGCGTTGTGCAGCCCTGGTCAGCGCCCAGTTCCGCGTGGAGCAGGGCCCTTTCTCGCTCGGGGCATGTCGCGGCCACCCGGAAAACGAGCTGCGACGATGGGGCACGGCGGGCAGCCGCGGCGCCGGGGAGTTTTCCCCGAGCAGAGTGGATGGAGGCGCCGTGGCCGGGCGTCCGCCTCCGCCGTGGCGGGCGGCCGGGGCGCCCCTGGAGGGGGCTGGCCTCTGTGGGGAAACGGACTGGTCTCTCACTCCGCGACTAGGACGATGCCGCGAAAGGTGCCGTTGTGGCCGGGACGGTCGGGGGACTCGTGGCGCGGGACTCAGGGTTCCCCATGGGGAGGCCCCCAGGCTCAGGCCCCTGGCAACGGAAGGCTGAGCAAGCAGGACCGGGCCCGGGCCCGGCTTTCGGGGCTGGCCCGGCCCCAGCTGCCGGCGCCAGGGAGGGGACCCCCGGAGGCTGAGGAGCGGGAGGCGTCGGACTCCCCGCGGCACGCCTCCCGGAGCTCCTCCTGGCGGTGCCGGAACGCGACGACACGCGATCCCGGACAGGGCCCCGGGGGGGGGCCGCCCTGCGGCCTTGTGGTGCCCGAAGTGTGTTCGCCGGGCGTTTTCCGGCCAATTCTCACGAGCGTTCTGCCCAAATCGGGATCGATTTGGGCAGAACGCTCGTGAGAATTGGCCGGCGTTGGGCAGCCCTGGTCAGCGCCCAGTTCCGCGTGGAGCAGGGCCCTTTCTCGCTCGGGGCATGTCGTGGCCACCCGGAAAACGAGCCGCGACGATCGGGCGCGGCCGGAGCCGCGGCGCCGGGGAGTTTTCCCCGAGCAGAGTGGATGGAGGCGCCGTGGCCGGGCGGCCGCCTCCGCCGTTGCGGGCGGCCGGGGCGCCCCTGGAGGGGGCTGGCCTCTGTGTGGAAACGGACTGCTCTCTCACTCCGCGGCTAGGACGAAGCCGCGAAAGGTGCCGTTGTGGCCGGGACGGTCGGGGGACTCGTGGCGCGGGACTCAGGGTTCCCCATGGGGAGGCCCCCAGGCTCAGGCCCCTGGCAACGGAAGGCTGAGCAAGCAGGCCCGGGCCCGGGCCCGGCTTTCGGGGCTGGCCCGGCCCCAGCTGCCGGCGCCAGGGAGGGGACCCCCGGAGGCTGAGGAGCGGGAGGCGTCGGCCTCCCCGCGGCACGCCTCCCGGAGCTCCTCCTGGCGGTGTCGGAACGCGACGACACGCGGTCCCGGACAGGGCCCCGGAGGGGCCGCCCTGCGGCCCTGTGGTGCCCGAAGTGTGTTCGCCGGACGTTTTCCGGCCAATTCTCACGAGCGTTCTGCCCAAATCGGGATCGATTTGGGCAGAACGCTCGTGAGAATTGGCCGGCGTTGGGCAGCCCTGGTCAGCGCCCAGTTCCGCGTGGAGCAGGGCCCTTTCTCGCTCGGGGCATGTCGCGGAAACCCGGAAAACGAGCCGCGACGATGGGGCGCGGCCGGCAGACGCGGCGCCGGGGAGTTCTCCCCGAGCAGAGTGGATGGAGGCGCCGTGGCCGGGCGTCCGCCTCCGCCGTGGCGGGCGGCCGGGGCGCCCCTGGAGGGGGCTGGCCTCTGTGTGGAAACGGACTGCTCTCTCACTCCGCGGCTAGGACGAAGCCGCGAAAGGTGCCGTTGTGGCCGGGACGGTCGGGGGACTCGTGGCGCGGGACTCAGGGTTCCCCATGGGGAGGCCCCCAGGATCAGGCCCCTGGCAACGGAAGGCTGAGCAAGCAGGCCCGGGCCCGGGCCCGGCTATCGGGGCTGGCCCGGCCCCAGCTGCCAGCGCCAGGGAGGGGACCCCCGGAGGCTGAGGAGCGGGAGGCGTCGGCCTCCCCGCGGCACGCCTCCCGGAGCTCCTCCTGGCGGTTCCGGAACGCGACGACACGCGATCCCGGACAGGGCCCCGGGGGGGGCCGCCCTGCGGCCTTGTGGTGCCCGAAGTGTGTTCGCCGGGCGTTTTCCGGCCAATTCTCACGAGCATTCTGCCCAAATCGGGATCGATTTGGGCAGAACGCTCGTGAGAATTGGCCGGCGTTGGGCAGCCCTGGTCAGCGCCCAGTTCCGCGTGGAGCAGGGCCCTTTCTCGCTCGGGGCATGTCGTGGCCACCCGGAAAACGAGCCGCGACGATGGGGCGCGGCCGGCAGCCGCGGCGCCGGGGAGTTTTCCCCGAGCACAGTGGATGGAGGCGCCGTGGCCGGGCGTCCGCCTCCGCCGTGGCGGGCGGCCGGGGCGCCCCTGGAGGGGGCTGGCCTCTGTATGGAAACGGACTGCTCTCTCACTCCGCGGCTAGGACGAAGCCGCGAAAGGTGCCGTTGTGGCCGGGACGGTCGGGGGACTCGTGGCGCGGGACTCAGGGTTCCCCATGGGGAGGCCCCCAGGCTCAGGCCCCTGGCAACGGAAGGCTGAGCAAGCAGGCCCGGGCCCGGGCCCGGCTATCGGGGCTGGCCCGGCCCCAGCTGCCGGCGCCAGGGAGGGGACCCCCGGAGGCTGAGGAGCGGGAGGCGTCGGCCTCCCCGCGGTACGCCTCCCGGAGCTCCTCCTGGCGGTGCCGGAACGCGACGACACGCGGTCCCGGACAGGGCCCCGGGGGGGCCGCCCTGCGGCCCTGTGGTGCCCGAAGTGTGTTCGCCGGGCGTTTTCCGGCCAATTCTCACGAGCGTTCTGCCCAAATCGGGATCGATTTGGGCAGAACGCTCGTGAGAATTGGCCGGCGTTGGGCAGCCCTGGTCAGCTCCCAGTTCCGCGTGGAGCAGGGCCCTTTCTCACTCGGGGCATGTCGCGGCCACCCGGAAAACGAGCCGCGACGATGGGGCGCGGCCGGCAGCCGCGGCGCCGGGGAGTTTTCCCCGAGCAGAGTGGATGGAGGCGCCGTGGCCGGGCGTCCGCCTCCGCCGTGGCGGGCGGCCGGGGCGCCCCTGGAGGGGGCTGGCCTCTGTGGGGAAACGGACTGGTCTCTCATTCCGCGGCTAGGACGAAGCCGCGAAAGGTGCCGTTGTGGCCGGGACGGTCGGGGGACTCGTGGCGCGGGACTCAGGGTTTCCCATGGGGAGGCCCCCAGGCTCAGGCCCCTGGCAACGGAAGGCTGAGCAAGCAGGCCCGGGCCCGGGCCCGGCTTTCGGGGCTGGCCCGGCCCCAGCTTCCGGCGCCAGGGTGGGGACCCCCGGAGGCTGAGGAGCGGGAGGCGTCGGCCTCCCCGCGGCACGCCTCCCGGAGCTCCTCCTGGCGGTGCCGGAACGCGACGACACGCGATCCCGGACAGGGCCCCGGGGGGGGCCGCCCTGCGGCCTTGTGGTGCCCGAAGTGTGTTCGCCGGGCGTTTTCCGGCCAATTCTCACGAGCGTTCTGCCCAAATCGGGATCGATTTGGGCAGAACGCTCGTGAGAATTGGCCGGCGTTGGGCAGCCCTGGTCAGCGCCCAGTTCCGCGTGGAGCAGGGCCCTTTCTCGCTCGGGGCATGTCGCGGCCACCCGGAAAACGAGCCGCGACGATGGGGCGCGGCCGGCAGCCGCGGCGCCGGGGAGTTTTCCCCGAGCAGAGTGGATGGAGGCGCCGTGGCCGGGCGTCCGCCTCCGCCGTGGCGGGCGGCCGGGGCGCCCCTGGAGGGGGCTGGCCTCTGTGTGGAAACGGACTGCTCTCTCACTCCGCGGCTAGGACGAAGCCGCGAAAGGTGCCGTTGTGGACGGGACGGTCGGGGGACTCGTGGCGCGGCACTCAGGGTTCCCCATGGGGAGGCCCCCAGGCTCAGGCCCCTGGCAACGGAAGGCTGAGCAAGCAGGCCCGGGCCCGGGCCCGGCTATCGGGGCTGGCCCGGCCCCAGCTTCCGGCGCCAGGGAGGGGACCCCCGGAGGCTGAGGAGCGGGAGGCGTCGGCCTCCCCGCGGCACGCCTCCCGGAGCTCCTCCTTGCGGTGCCGGAACGCGACGACACGCGGTCCCGGACAGGGCCCCGGGGGGGCCGCCCTGCGGCCCTGTGGTGCCCGAAGTGTGTTCGCCGGGCGTTTTACGGCCAATTCTCACGAGCGTTCTGCCCAAATCAGGATCGATTTGGGCAGAACGCTCGTGAGAATTGGCCGGCATTGGGCAGCCCTGGTCAGCGCCAAGTTCCGCGTGGAGCAGGGCCCTTTCTCGCTTGGGGCATGTCGCGGCCACCCGGAAAACGAGCCGCGACGATGGGGCGCGGCCGGCAGCCGCGGCTCCGGGGAGTTTTCCCCGAGCAGAGTGGATGGAGGCGCCGTGGCCGGGCGTCCGCCTCCGCCGTGGCGGGCGGCCGGGGCGCCCCTGGAGGGGGCTGGCCTCTGTGGGGAAACGGACTTGTCTCTCACTCCACGACCAGGACGACGCCGCGAAAGGTGCCGTTGTGGCCGGGACGGTCGGGGGACTCGTGGCGCGGGACTCAGGGTTCCCCATGGGGAGGCCCCCAGGCTCAGGCCCCTGGCAACGGAAGGCTGAGCAAGCAGGCCCGGGCCCGGGCCCGGGTTTCGGGGCTGGCCCGGCCCCAGCTGCCGGCGCCAGGGAGGGGACCCCCGGAGGCTGAGGAGCGGGAGGCGTCGGCCTCCCCGCGGCACGCCTCCCGGAGCTCCTCCTGGCGGTGCCGGAACGCGACGACACTCGGTCCCGGACAGGGCCCCGGGGGGGCCGCCCTGCGGCCCTGTGGTGCCCGAAGTGTGTTCGCCGGACGTTTTCCGGCCAATTCTCACGAGCGTTCTGCCCAAATCCGGATCGATTTGGGCAGAACGCTCGTGAGAATTGACCGGCGTTGGGCAGCCCTGGTCAGCGCCCAGTTCCGCGTGGAGCAGGGCCCTTTCTCGCTCGGGGCATGTCGCGGCCACCCGGAAAACGAGCCGCGACGATGGGGCGCGGCCGGCAGCCGCGGCGCCGGGGAGTTTTCCCCGAGCAGAGTGGATGGAGGCGCCGTGGCCGGGCGTCCGCCTCCGCCGTGGCGGGCGGCCGGGGCGCCCCTGGAGGGGGCTGGCCTCTGTGTGGAAACGGACTGCTCTCTCACTCCGCGGCTAGGACGAAGCCGCGTAAGGTGCCGTTGTGGCCGGGACGGTCGGGGGAATCGTGGCGCGGCACTCAGGGTTCCCCATGGGGAGGCCCCCAGGCTCAGGCCCCTGGCAACGGAAGGCTGAGCAAGCAGGCCCGGGCCCGGGCCCGGCTATCGGGGCTGGCCCGGCCCCAGCTGCCGGCGCCAGGGAGGGGACCCCCGGAGGCTGAGGAGCGGGAAGCGTCGGCCTCCCCGTGGCACGCCTATCGGAGCTCCTCCTGGCGGTGCCGGAACGCGACGACACGCGGTCCCGGACAGGGCCCCGGGGGGGGCCGCCCTGCGGCCCTGTGGTGCCCGAAGTGTGTTCGCCGGGCCTTTTCCGGCCAATTCTCACGAGCGTTCTGCCCAAATCGGGATCGATTTGGGCAGAACGCTCGTGAGTATTGGCCGGCGTTGGGCAGCCCTGGTCAGCGCCCAGTTCCGCGTGGAGCAGGGCCCTTTCTCGCTCGGGGCATGTCGCGGCCACCCGGAAAACGAGCCGCGACGATGGGGCGCGGCCGGCAGCCGCGGCGCCGGGGAGTTTTCCCCGAGCAGAGTGGATGGAGGCGCCGTGGCCGGGCGTCCGCCTCCGCCGTGGCGGGCGGCCGGGGCGCCCCTGGAGGGGGCTGGCCTCTGTGGGGAAACGGACTGCTCTCTCACTCCGCGGCTAGGACGAAGCCGCGAAAGGTGCCGTTGTGGACGGGACGGTCGGGGGACTCGTGGCGCGGCACTCAGGGTTCCCCATGGGGAGGCCCCCAGGCTCAGGCCCCTGGCAACGGAAGGCTGAGCAAGCAGGCCCGGGCCCGGGCCCGGCTTTCGGGGCTGGCCCGGCCCCAGCTGCCGGCGCCAGGGAGGGGACCGCCGGAGGCTGAGGAGCGGGAGGCGTCGGCCTCCCCGCGGCACGCCTCCCGGAGCTCCTCCTGGCGGTGCCGGAACGCGACGACACGCGATCCCGGACAGGGCCCCGGAGGGGGCCGCCCTGCGGCCTTGTAGTACCCGAAGTGTGTTCGCCGGACGTTTTCCGGCCAATTCTCACGAGCGTTCTGCCCAAATCGGGATCGATTTGGGCAGAACGCTCGTGAGAATTGGCCGGCGTTGGGCAGCCCTGGTCAGCGCCCAGTTCCGCGTGGAGCAGGGCCCTTTCTCACTCGGGGCATGTCGTGGCCACCCGGAAAACGAGCCGCGACGATCGGGCGCGGCCGGCAGCCGCGGCGCCGGGGAGTTTTCCCCGAGCAGAGTGGATGGAGGCGCTGTGGCCGGGCGTCCGCCTCCGCTGTGGCGGGCGGTCGGGGCGCCCCTGGAGGGGGCTGGCCTCTGTGGGGAAACGGACTGGTCTCTCACTCCGCGGCTAGGACGAAGCCGCGAAAGGTGCCGTTGTCGCCGGGACGGTCGGGGGACTCGTGGCGCGGGACTCAGGGTTCCCCGTGGGGAGGCCCCAGGCTCAGGACCCTGGCAACGGAAGGCTGAGCAAGCAGGCCCGGGCCCGGGCCCGGCTGTCGGGGCTGGCCCGGCCCCAGCTTCCAGCGCCAGGGAGGGGACCCCCGGAGGCTGAGGAGCGGGAGGCGTCGGCCTCCCCGCGGCACGCCTCCCGGAGCTCCTCCTGGCGGTGCCGGAACGCGACGACACGCGGTCCCGGACAGAGCCACGGGGGGGGCCGCCCTGCGGCCCTGTGGTGCCCGAAGTGTGTTCGCCGGGCGTTTTCCGGCCAATTCTCACGAGCGTTCTGCCCAAATCGGGATCGATTTGGGCAGAACGCTCGTGAGAATTGGCCGGCGTTGGGCAGCCCTGGTCAGCGCCCAGTTCCGCGTGGAGCAGGGCCCTTTCTCGCTCGGGGCATGTCGCGGCCACCCGGAAAACGAGCCGTGACGATGGGGCGCGGCCGGCAGACGCGGCGCCGGGGAGTTTTCCCCGAGCAGAGTGGATGGAGGCGCCGTGGCCGGGCGTCCGCCTCCGCCGTGGCGGGCGGCCGGGGCGCCCCTGGAGGGGGCTGGCCTCTGTGGGGAAACGGACTGGTCTCTCACTCCGCGGCTAGGACGAAGCCGCGAAAGGTGCCGTTGTGGCCGGGACGGTTGGGGGACTCGTGGCGCGGGACTCAGGGTACCCCATGGGGAGGCCCCCAGGCTCAGGCCCCTGGCAACGGAAGGCTGAGCAAGCAGGCCCGGGCCCGGGCCCGGGTTTCGGGGCTGGCCCGGCCCCAGCTGCCGGCGCCAGGGAGGGGACCCCCGGAGGCTGAGGAGCGGGAGGCGTCGGCCTCCCCGCGGCACGCCTCCCGGAGCTCCTCCTGGCGGTGCCGGAACGCGACGACACTCGGTCCCGGACAGGGCCCCGGGGGGGCCGCCCTGCGGCCCTGTGGTGCCCGAAGTGTGTTCGCCGGACGTTTTCCGGCCAATTCTCACGAGCGTTCTGCCCAAATCCGGATCGATTTGGGCAGAACGCTCGTGAGAATTGACCGGCGTTGGGCAGCCCTGGTCAGCGCCCAGTTCCGCGTGGAGCAGGGCCCTTTCTCGCTCGGGGCATGTCGCGGCCACCCGGAAAACGAGCCGCGACGATGGGGCGCGGCCGGCAGCCGCGGCGCCGGGGAGTTTTCCCCGAGCAGAGTGGATGGAGGCGCCGTGGCCGGGCGTCCGCCTCCGCCGTGGCGGGCGACCGGGGCGCCCCTGGAGGGGGCTGGCCTCTGTGTGGAAACGGACTGCTCTCTCACTCCGCGGCTAGGACGAAGCCGCGTAAGGTGCCGTTGTGGCCGGGACGGTCGGGGGAATCGTGGCGCGGCACTCAGGGTTCCCCATGGGGAGGCCCCCAGGCTCAGGCCCCTGGCAACGGAAGGCTGAGCAAGCAGGCCCGGGCCCGGGCCCGGCTATCGGGGCTGGCCCGGCCCCAGCTGCCGGCGCCAGGGAGGGGACCCCCGGAGGCTGAGGAGCGGGAAGCGTCGGCCTCCCCGTGGCACGCCTATCGGAGCTCCTCCTGGCGGTGCCGGAACGCGACGACACGCGGTCCCGGACAGGGCCCCGGGGGGGCCGCCCTGCGGCCCTGTGGTGCCCGAAGTGTGTTCGCCGGGCCTTTTCCGGCCAATTCTCACGAGCGTTCTGCCCAAATCGGGATCGATTTGGGCAGAACGCTCGTGAGTATTGGCCGGCGTTGGGCAGCCCTGGTCAGCGCCCAGTTCCGCGTGGAGCAGGGCCCTTTCTCGCTCGGGGCATGTCGCGGCCACCCGGAAAACGAGCCGCGACGATGGGGCGCGGCCGGCAGCCGCGGCGCCGGGGAGTTTTCCCCGAGCAGAGTGGATGGAGGCGCCGTGGCCGGGCGTCCGCCTCCGCCGTGGCGGGCGGCCGGGGCGCCCCTGGAGGGGGCTGGCCTCTGTGGGGAAACGGACTGCTCTCTCACTCCGCGGCTAGGACGAAGCCGCGAAAGGTGCCGTTGTGGACGGGACGGTCGGGGGACTCGTGGCGCGGCACTCAGGGTTCCCCATGGGGAGGCCCCCAGGCTCAGGCCCCTGGCAACGGAAGGCTGAGCAAGCAGGCCCGGGCCCGGGCCCGGCTTTCGGGGCTGGCCCGGCCCCAGCTGCCGGCGCCAGGGAGGGGACCGCCGGAGGCTGAGGAGCGGGAGGCGTCGGCCTCCCCGCGGCACGCCTCCCGGAGCTCCTCCTGGCGGTGCCGGAACGCGACGACACGCGATCCCGGACAGGGCCCCGGAGGGGGCCGCCCTGCGGCCTTGTAGTACCCGAAGTGTGTTCGCCGGACGTTTTCCGGCCAATTCTCACGAGCGTTCTGCCAAAATCGGGATCGATTTGGGCAGAACGCTCGTGAGAATTGGCCGGCGTTGGGCAGCCCTGGTCAGCGCCCAGTTCCGCGTGGAGCAGGGCCCTTTCTCACTCGGGGCATGTCGTGGCCACCCGGAAAACGAGCCGCGACGATCGGGCGCAGCCGGCAGCCGCGGCGCCGGGGAGTTTTCCCCGAGCAG
>NW_025721558.1:0-30372 GCF_922984935.1 Meles meles
AAGAGACATAAATCTGTATTAAAGAATAACATGTTCAGGAGAGTGAATTTCAACAGATACCTAAGATAGAAAAGAAGTACAAGAATGTCAATAAATTAAATAGAAAGAAGAAAGCTTCAGAGTAGAATATTTGTGGAAAGAATTTCAATCATGGTGGGAGCAGAGTCCTGGGGTTACTGTGAAATACAATCAGCCAATGAGTAGATGGGATTTTGAAGTGGGCTGAAAATACAGGGTTAGTAAAAGGTCTCTCCATATGAATGATCAACCCATCACTCTCTTCTCCAACCCTTTATACAGGAATAAGCATCCCACCCATTCATATTAGAGTTAAGCCTACTGGCTGACAAGGATTACCTGTATACACAGAACTCACAGAGGACCTACTTACTTTCTCATTCTCATATATGGACAGATATCCTGAAATCAGAGGTCATTTGAAGAAAACTAACCACATGAAAAACAAAGACTTGCAAACAAATATAGAAACTGAACCTGGAGGAAACAGATTAAAAAAAAAATTAGTCTCTCATAGATAATACTCAGAAATGTTCAAGAATACATGTGATCTAGAAAAAAGAACAGAATGCAATGAAAAAAGGAAAAATCAGAAAAAATGATAAAGCACTCTTAAAAATTAAAAGCATGATTAAAAAAACAAGAAGTCAATCAGAAGTTTAAAATATAAAGCTGGGGGCGCCTGGGTGGCTCAGTGGGTTAAGCCTCTGCCTTCAGCTCAGGTCATGATCTCAGGGTCCTGGGATCCAGCCCTGCATCAGGCTCTCCGCCCAGCGGGGAGCCTGCTTCCCCCTCTCTCTCTGCCTGCCTCCCTGCCTACTTGTGATCTCTCTCTCTGCCAAATAAAAAAAATTAAAACAAAATATAAAGCTGAGGAAGAGATATAAATAAACATATAGAGAGACTCAATCTAAGAAGTCAAACATTTGACTTAAAAGAATTTCAGAGAGAACAGAGACACAAAGGAAAGAGTATGATCAAAACAGTATTGGATGAAAATTGCCCAGACTTAAGATTTAAAAATTTTAAAGGATCTAACAGACATTAACAGAGGATCCATGTTTAAACACATCTTTATGAATTTTCAAAACAAAAAGAAGAGAGAAATCTATTATCTGAAAAAGAGAGAGAGGACAAAAAAACACAGAACCTACAAAGGAACAAAAGAATCAGGCTACTATCAGATTTCTCATTATAAGTAGAAGCTAGAAGACAGTTGTACAAGATGTTCAAAATAGTGAAGGAAAATATTTTGATTCTAAAAAACTATAACCTGACAAATTTTCAGGTAAATGCAAAAGGAAAATAAATCCATTTTCTGACATGTAAGGCCTCAGAAAGTTTACTTATATTCTGCAGAAGTTGCTTGAAGATATCTCCCAGCAATATATGAGTGAAAACCAAGAGATAAAGTATAAGATATAAAGAAGAAACAATAAACCAAAAACTACATGAAATGAACTCCCAGGATGACAGCCTACAAAGCAATCTGTGCAATTATAACCAGAATCATTTGGATCCAGGAATATCTTCAAGACCAAAAAAAAAAAAAAAAAAAAGGAATGGATTATAACCATTAGAAAAAATAAACAAAAACCCAGTAAGTTATTATAGGTATAATAAAGCAAGCATGCATTTCTTAAGGAGGAGATGGCAATCATAAACGCCATGGTGGAGAGATGTGTAGGAAAGAAATGGCCCAATATTAAACAAATTTAAAAAATATATAATATAATAATTGAGCAATTGATAGAGTCTAAGAAAGAAGTCTCTTCAGTTTTATTTTTCGTGTTAAGTGATGACATTGAAACCACAGAAAATGAAATGTAATCACAGCACATATTGGCTCTCCAATGAATAATATTTACATATAGAAAGCAATACATATAATGGCCAAGGAAACTATGGTAGAATGTAAAAATGATCCAAATTCTCCATCTTTCACTATAAGCACACCTTCCCAGCAACTCCCAACCAATGAAGTCTATTTCCTTTCCCCTTGAGTCTGGGCTGTGTCGGTGACTTTTTCACCAATAGAATGCAGCAGAAGTGACGGTGCATCATTTCCAAGCCTAGGCCTCATGAAGCCTGAGCTGCTTCTGTTCTCTCTCCCCCCTCTCTCTCTCTCTCTCAGAACTCTGCCAGCAGTCATGTGACTAAGACCAGGCTAGCACTGGGTGATGAGATACACATGGCTAGTCTTCTTCTTTGCCCCAACCAATATCCACCTAGCCTGCAGAAGCTGGGGTGTGACACTGTCCACAGATGCTGGAGCAAACCTGCCAAACCCCAAAGAACTAACTGCCCACTTAAGGTCAGCCCCAAATTTTTGGCCCACAGAATCATGAGATAAAGAAATGGTGTTGCTTTAAGTTGCTGAAATTTGGGCGCGGTTGGGTACACAGCAGAAGCTAATTCAAACAGAAATGCACTCCTGTGCAAGACTACACTAATGCCCAGTCGTGACTACCATGCTTAGCTTTGTGGCTTTGAGCAAGTTAGTTAACTTGCCAACATCTCAGTTTCCATATCTGTAAAATATTTTTTTGAGAACTGATTTATGTAAATATATTTGTAAAGAAATTTGAGCTATTGTATGTAAAGCAATTAGAACGGTGCCTGGAACATAGTAAGCAATTAGCTATTATTATTTAAAACAAACAAGGGGCGCCTGGTTGGCTCAGTGGGTTAAAGCCTCTGCCTTCGGCTCAGGTCATGATCCCGGGGTCCTGGGATTGAGCCCCACATCGGGCTCTGTGCTCTGCAGGGAGCCTGCTTCCTCCTCTCTCTCTCTCTCTCTCTCTCTGCCTGCCTCTCTGCCTACTTGTGATCTTTGTCTGTCAAATAAATAAATAAAATCTTTAAAAACAAAACAAAACAAAATCGGAATGGTATTAATTAATTTCCAACATCTAGAATCACCCACAAAATACATACAACTTAACAATAGCTATAGAATGGAATGAAAATGTTAACGGTCTTGTGAAAATGCAGCTATCAGAAGCTGGGAGGTAGAAAAAGAAAAGAACAGGTGGAAGGAAGGGTAGGGGGTTACTATATTCATCACATAAAGCGAGGAGTCAACAGATACTGTCTAAAACTAAAAACAAATAAATAGAACAAAAATAAATTGAGGTTGTATGAAAATGTGTCTTTACAAAGGTAACAAAATGAGAAACTGAATGGTGATACAATTTTCAAAAATTACGAAAACGGGGAGAAATAAAGGTGGGAGATGGAGTCCTCATATATAAACTCATACATTATCTCATATATCCCCATATATCATCTATTATCTGTCATAAAAAGAAGAATACAGATAAAATTTAAAGATGAAAACTCATGAATTTATGCACAGTGGATATTTACTTAGAGAAGTAAAACAAAAAGCACAGGTTGCCCCTGCAGGAGACTGGGATGGGAGAAGGTAGAACAATGAAAATTCTTCTATCCTATTAGTTTTCTTAACTGTGTACATATAATTTTGATAACTTTTTGTTTTTATTAAAGTAAGTTACAAAGAAGATTCCCCAAACCATCCATACTGCCCAGCTTTAGGTTTAAAAATGTGTTTCTCAAAATCAAAATTTTGATTATAAAATTATAAATTATTATTTTATAATACTCATAACTTAAAAGATTGAAAACCTTCATGAAAGCAACTTAAAAAAAAGCAACTTAAGAAATTTCTTAATAAGGGACTTAAATCTTAAAGCTTACTGGGGATTCAGAAAGTTAAATTCTGGATCCTAATTGAGGTGCATTTCATGTCTAAAAACTAAAAGAGAAGATCCTCTCCTCTACCCCATTCTTACTTTATCTCCCCTCATTTCCGGAACCTGTGCAATCTCTCCTCTCCCAATGGAGAAGTCTCCTGCTGTCTCTCCTAATTCCCATAGATACCCCTGCCGCACAGCCTTTCCTCTGTAGTATAGCAAATAGAGCATCACCTTGGAATAAGACATCTGAGTTTAGTTCCAGCTCTGTTACTTCTGCACTGTGGTTATGGTAAGGCTACTTCTCCTAATAGAAAGCAATACCTCCTCTCTATCTTTCAGAATTAAATCAAATAGTATGTTTGGATGTACATAGAGCAAGAGATGAACTACTTTGCACACAGTAGCTATTTATAAATAGGCAATCCCAGATTGGGGAAAAACAATGAAGAAGATGTAGTAACACAATCAGAACAAAAATTTTACCTCCTGGGATCCTAATCCCCTTTTAAGCCAGGAACATTGAGAGTTTCTGGAAATCTTGCTGTAGTCACCAGCACCACTAGACATCGGCCTCTGCAAATCCTCTCCAAAGGTGACTTATGGACAGTTTTGTCTCTCTAAAAAATTTCACATGCAGAGATGAAAAAGGTTGACTTTTTTCCAAAATATTTTGATAACATTCTATCAAAATAATATTTTGATAACCATTCTTGATGGTAAAAAGTACTAGGACATGTAACATTTATGTTAAAATAGGTTCATGGGCAGAAATCCCCTTAATTCCAGTATAGTAAAAGAAATGGGCAAAGATCTCAAACACAAGAGCAGAGAAAACATAACTTGCACAGCCTATTTGGAACAGCAGTTGACTGCCTAAACAGAGATCTTCTAGTCCATAAAAATAGGGGCTCTTGGGGGCTGTGGCTACAAAATCACTATTTGCATCATTTCACGGAAAAAAGATCCATAAATTTAGAATTATTTAAGTACATAGAAAAAATACCACACATACTTAATAATAGCCCGTGTGTTATAATTTGGACATTTCTTTTCTTAAGTTTTTTAATAAACATATAATGTATTATTAGTCCCAGGGGTACAGGTCTGAAAATTGCCAGGTTTACACACTTCACAGCACTCACCATAGCACATATCCTCCCCAATGTCCATAAGCCCACCACCCTCTCACGACCCCCCTCCTCCCAGCAACCCTCTGTTTTGTGAGATTAAGAGTCTCTTAAGGTTTATCTCCCTCCCGATCCCATCTTGTTTCATTTATTCTTTCACTACCCCCCAAGCCCGCCATGTTGCATCTTCATTTCCTCATATCAGGGAGATCATATGATAGTTGTCTTTCTCTGATTGACTTATTTCACTAAGCATAATACCCTCTAGTACTTCCATCCACATCGTCACAACTGGTAAGATTTCATTTCTTTTGATGACTGTATAGTATTCATTCATATATATATATATATATATATATATATATATATATATACCACATCTTCTTTATCCATTCATCTGTTAATGGACATCTAGGTTATTTCCATAGTTTGGCTATTGTAGACATTGCTGCTATAAACATTCAGGTGCATGTGACCCTTCAGATCACTACATTTGTATCTTTATGATAAATACCCAGTAGTGTGATTGCTGGGTCATAGGGTAGCTCTATTTTCAACTTTTTGAGGAACCTCCATCAGACAACAAAAAGAAATTAAAGGCATCCAAATCGGCAAAAAAGAAGTCAAACTATCACTCCTCACAGATGATATGATACTATATGTGGAAAACCCAAAAGACTCCACTCCAAAACTGCTAGAACTTGTACAGGAATTCAGTAAAGTGTCAGGATATAAAATCAATGCACAGAAAGCAGTTGCATTTCTCTACACCAATAAGACAGAAGGAAGAGAAACTAAGGAGTCAATCCCATTTACAATTGCACCCAAAACTATAAGATACCTAGGAATAAACCTAACCAAAGAGGCTAAGAATCTATATGCAGAAAACTATAAAGTACTCAGGAAAGACATTGAGGAAGACACAAAAAAATGGAAAAATGTTCCATTCTCCTGGATTGGAAGAATAAATATTGTGAAAATGTCTATGCTACCCAAAGCAATCTACACATTTAATGCAATCCCTATCAAAATGCCATCCATTTTTTTCAAAGAAATGGAACAAATAATCCTCAAATTTATATGGAACCAGAAAAGACCTCGAATAGCCAAAGGAATATTGAAAAAGAAAGGCAAAGTTGGTGGCATCGCAATTCCGGACTTCAAGCTTTATTACAAAGCTGTCATCATCAAGACAGCATGGTACTGGCACAAAAACAGACACATAGATCAATGGAACAGAACAGAGAGTCCAGAAATAGACCCTCAACTCTATGGTCAACTAATCTTTGACAAAGCAGGAAAGAAGATCCAATGGAAAAAAGACAGCCTCTTCAATAAATGGTGCTGGGAAAATTGGACAGCCACATGCAGAAAAATGAAATTGGACCACTTCCTTATACCACACATGAAAATAGACTCCAAATGGATGAAGGACCTCAATATGAGAAAGGAATCCATCACAATCCTTGAGGAGAACACAGGCAGCAACCTCTTCGACCTCAGCCGCAGCAACATCTTCCTAGGAACATCAGCAAAGGCAAGGGAAGAAAGGGCAAAAATGAACTATTGGGATTTCATCAAGATCAAAAGCTTTTGCACAGCAAAGGAAACAGTTAACAAAACCAAAAGACAACTGACAGAATGGGAGAAGATATTTGCAAATGACATATCAGACAAAGGGCTAGTGTCCAAAAATCTTTAAGGACCTTAGCCAACTCAACACCCAAAGAACAAACAATCCATCAAGAAATGGGCAGAGGACATGAACAGACATTTCTGCAAAGAAGACATCCAGATGGCCAAGAGACACATGAAAAAGGGCTCCACATCACTCGGCATCAGGGAAATACAAATCAAAACCACAATGAGATATCACCTCACCCCAGTCAAAATGGCTAAAATTAACAAGTCAGGAAATGACAGATGCTGGCGAGGATGTGGAGAAAGGGGAACCCTCCTACACTGCTGATGGGAATGCAAGCTGGTGCAATCACTCTGGAAAACAGCATGGAGTTTCCTCAGAAAGTTGAAAATAGAACTACCCTATGACCCAGCATTGCACTACTGGTTATTTACCCCAAAGATACAAACATAGTGATACAAAGGGGCACGTATACCCGAATGTTTATAGCAGCAATGTCTACAATAGCCAAACTATGGAAAGAACCTAGATGTCCATCAACAGATGAACGGATAAAGAAGATGTGGTATATATACACAATGGAATACTATGCAGCCATCAAAAGAAATGAAATCTTGCCATTTGCGATGATGTGGATGGAACTAGAGGGTATCATGCTTAGTGAAATAAGTCAATCGGAGAAAGACAGCTATCATATGATCTCCCTGATATGAGGACGTGCAGATGCAACATGGGGGGTTAGGGTGATAGGAGAAGAATAAATGAAACAAGATGGGATTGGGAGGGAGACAAACCATAAGTGACTCTTAATCTCACAAAACAAACTGAGGGTTGCTGGGGGGAGGAGGGTTGGTAGAGGGGGAGGGGGGTTATGGACATTGGGGAGGGTATGTGATATGGAGAGTGCTGTGAAGTGTGTAAACCTGGCGATTCACAGACCTGTACCCCTGGGGATAAAAATACATTATTTGTTTATAAAAAATAAGAAATAAATAAAATTTAAAAAAAAAGACAGAATGGTGTTGGCACAAAAACAGACACATAGATCAATGAAACCGAATAGAGTATGCAGAAAAAGACCCTCAGCTCTATGGTCAACTAATCTTTGATAAGGCAGGAAAGAATATCTAATGGAAAAAAGACAATTTCTTCAAACAATGCTGCTGGGAAAATTGGACAGCCACATACAGAAGAATGAAATAGGACCATTTCCTTACACCATATACAAAAAGAGACTCCAAATGGATGGAAAACATAAATGTGAGACAGGAATCCGTCAAAATCCTGGAGAAGAACACAGGCAGCAACCTCTGCGACCTCGGGCACAGCAACCTCTTGCTAGACACATCTGCAAAGGCAAGCGAAACAAAGGCAAAAATGAACTGTTAGGACTTCATCAAGATAAAAACATTTTGCACAGCAAAGGGAGACAGTTGACAAAACCAAAAGAAAACCAACAGAATGGGAGAAGATATTTGCAAATGACATATCAGGAAAGGGCTAGTATCCAAAATCTATAAAGAACTTATCAAACAATGCCCAAAGAATAAATAATCTAATCAAGAAATGAGCAGAAAACACAAACAGACATTTCTCCAAAGAAGACATCCAAATGGCCAGCAGGCACATGAAGAAATGCTTGGCATCATGGAAATACAAATCAAACTCACAATGAGATACACTTCATACAAGTCAGAATGGCTAAAATTAACAAGTAAGGAAATGACATATGTTGGTAAGGATATGGAGAAACACCTACACTGTTGGTCAGAATGCAAACAGGTGCAGCCACTCTGGAAAACAGTATGGAGGTTCCTCAAAAAGCTGAAAATACAGTTATCCTACAACCCAAAAATTGTACTACTAGGTATTTAGATATAAATGTAGTGATCCAAAGGGGCACTGGCAGCCCAATATTTATAGCAGCAATGTCCACAATAGCCAAACTATGGAAATAGTCCAGATGTCCATTGACAGATGAATGGATAAAGAAAATGGATACACACAAACACACACACACACACACACACACACACACACACACAGATACATACAATGGAATATTACTCAGCCATCAAAAAGATGAACGCTTGCCATTTGCAATGACATGGATGGAACTAGAGGGTACTATGCTAAACAAAGTAAGTCAATCAGAGAAAAACAACTATCATATGATTTCACTTACATGCGAAATTTAAGAAACAAAACAGAAGAGCATAGGGGAAAGGAGGGAAAAATAAAATAAGACAAAATCAGAGAGGGAGACAAACCATAAGAGACTCTTCATCATAGAAAACAGACAGGGTTGCTGGAGGGGAGGGGAGTTGGGGATGGGGTAACTGGGTGATGGACATTAAGGAGGGCACAGGATTTAATGTACATTGGTTGTTAATATAAGACTGATAAATCACTGAACTCTACCTCTGAAACTAATAATACACTATATGTTAATTAACTGAATTTAAATTTTAAAAAATTTTAAAAAGATTCTCTCTATGCCTCTAAAAATAATAATAATAAAATTAAAAAATCAATAAACAGAATATGTCAGGAGGAACAAAACAAACATGGTCTCTGCCTTCATAAGATGTATAGTCTAGTGGAAAAACAGGCCCCTAGAAGTAAATAACTAAACAAAATAGGTTCTGTCTCTCTCTCTCTCTCTCTCTCCTTCATTTATCAATGTGTCTTCAGAACACTGAAGAATACCTGGCACAGGACATGAAACAACAACTATTTTTTTTATTCTTTTTTTTTTAGAGAGAGAGAGAGAGATTACAAGTAGGCAGAGCAGCAGCCAGAGAGGGGAGGAAGCAGGCTCCCCGCCAAGCAGAGAGCCCGATACGGGGCTCGATCCCAGGACCCTGAGATCATGACCTGAGCTGAAGGCAGAGGCTTAACCCACTGAGCCACCCAGGCGCCCCAACAACAACTATTTTTGATGGGAGAATGAATGAATGAATGAATATATGTAGGTATGTATGTATGTAAGAAATATGCATCATAGAATCTCTGGGGTTTGTTCCAGGGCACAAGAATAACTGTAAGGCAAAACATAATGTTCTAGTTCTTTACGGCTGTTAACAACCTACTAAGATATGACATTAGGTATACAAACATCTTTTTGAGAAGTGATTTAACCTGCTCATTGTAAAATTAACCTTTGAACTAGAGAAGGAAAAAAGATCATAGGAAATGATGTTTCAGTGAATAAGAACACCTTGAGAACATGGAGAGTAGAGAAATGTATACATAAGTGGACATGAGTACCAGAGGAAGGAGTGAATGAATCTAAGAGGTATAAAAGCCACTTACATTAGTTATACCACTCACAAATTCAAGTTCCCAGTGGTATGATACTCTAGGAAAATACAGGGTCAACTGGTTTATGTAAATATAATCCCTAATCCCTAATCCACGGAGTCCTAGCCAGCTACAGAGGTTTAACTCTAGTGCCCTAGTTTAAAAAAAAAAAAAGGTAAGAAAAACAGTGGACAAATATTTACCTAAATGTAATTATTAAATTCATGAATATATTGGACATGCTAGTTTTTTATTTATTTTCAGAGTAACAGTGTTCATTGTTTTTGTACTACACCCAGTGCTCCATGCAGTACATTCCCTCTTGAAATTTGTTCCAAAGTCAAAATTGTTTTAAGTTATTTCTAAATATATTTTTCATAACATTTGTAGCACATAATGGTAAGACCCCTTTGGCACATCCTTTTGATTTGCCATCCAAAAGAGAGGCAAAGTCATTCTGATAGATCTTGGTATAAAATCACATACAGTTGGTATAAATCAAATACATTTTATAAACGAGCTTAATCGGTTACAATTTTTATAGCAACTTGCTCATTTGAATAGGGACACAGAACACTTTCTGAGGTCTTAGGTTTATTAAGAAAATGAGACGATTATTAAAACCATGAAAGAAATTTGATTTCCTTTATGAAAAGGTATATTTTCCAACATACTTTTATATTATATGCTCTTGAGAATATTCCTTAAAAATTTTATATCTAGGGCTCTTTATTTAAATCATCATCACACGTTTTAATCTCATTGTGTCCATGGTACTACTAGGTGCTAAGATATTCATGGAAAGTGAAAAATACTCAGAACTACACCTCAAAGCATTTATGGTCTTCAGATTTTACTGACTTGCAATAGCCATTTGAATTCTCAGTACAGCTGAGAGTAAAAAAAAAAAAAAAAAAAAAAAAAAAAAAAAAAAAACCAAGAAATTGTAGCATTAAAGTGTATTTAATGAAAGGGCAGTCATTTTCAATAAGAGAGCTCTCAGAGGAAGCCCCGCCCACTTCCTCAGAGGAAGGTTGGAAAAGCTTGATATTTGGCTTGTGATAAGGCAATTGGATCTTATCTGATACTTTCATTAGAAAAGAAAAGCATTTGATGTTCTCCTTCAGAACTGAGTTCCAGATAAAACAGCTGCCACCATTACCTCCTACCATCACCATCATCATAGCTTTTCCAATAATAAATATTTGCCAACCACGGTTATGTTAACAATATAGACTGGTGAAAACAGCATGGGTTTTAGAATTAATAGATATAAAAAAGACACACTCTAGCCAGGAACTGTTCTAAGTGTTTTACACATATTGATACATATAAATCTCTCAACAAGCCTATGAAATAAGGAAATTGATGCAAAATGTTACACACTTTGACCTTGTTTTATAGATAAGAAAACCAAGGTTTAGAGAGGTCAAGTAACTTGCCCAAAATTAAAGGTGATGGTCGAAGTGGGATTTATACCCGCGGACCAAAAAATCCATACTATCAACTACTGAGCTAGTATTAAGTATCTTAATACTTAAATTTTATAAGGGAAAATATAATCAACTTCTAATTCCTTTGTACTTTTTTTTAAAGAAGAAATGTAGTGAAAAGAATCATAAAATACTGTATTAAGGAAGAACTGAGTCTTAAATAATACAAAGAATTCAACAATGAGACTTGAAAACTTTCCAGGTAGAGGGAACGGTGTTTATAAGGGTCCAGAGACATGAAAGAACAGAACAAAAAATAATAAACAAGAATGGGTGGGCTGCAGTGAACAGTTGGGAGATGGATTTTTTTAATACTTCGGAATAAATTTAAGAAAAGTAGTATAAAATTATGCTCTGAAAACTACAAAACATTGCAGAAAGAATAAAGAAGATCTACCTAACGGGAAAAAATTATCCCATGTTCATGATCAGGAAGACTTAACATTGCTCCAATGGCAGTATTGCCTCAAATGGTCTACAGATTCAGTGCAACCCCCAACACACCTCCAGCTGACTTCTTTATAGAAAGTGACAAGTTTACTCTAAAATTCATATTGAATTGCAAAGGAACCAGAACACCAAAAACAATCTTAGAAAAGAAGAGCAAAGTAGAAGGACTCACTATTCTCTACTTCAAAACTTACTATAGAGCAACAGTAAATAAGACAGTTTGGCACTTGCAGAATAGATATAGATGGATGGAAAAGAACTGAGAGTCCAGAAATAAACCCTTACATTTCTGGTCAACTAATTTTAACATCAGTGCCAAGACCATGCAATAGGGAAAGAACAGTATTTTCAAACAAATGGTGCTGGGACAACTACGTACCATACATACATACATACATACATACATACATACATACATACATACATAACCACATGCAAAAGAATAAAACTGGACCCTTACTTCACACCATATACAAAAATTAAGTCAAGATGGGCCAAAGACCTAAATGTAAGAGCTAAAACTATAAGACTGCTAAAAGAAAACATGGGAATAAATCTTCATGACCTTGGATTTGGCAAAGTACTCTTAGGAATGATACCAAAAGCATGAACAACAAAAGAAAAAATAGACTGGTCTTCATCAAAATTAAAAATATTTATGTTTTAAAGTGTACTGTCAAGAAAGTGAAAAGGCAACCCCCCCAAAATGAGAGAAAATATATTTGATTCCTTATTGGTAGTAACTGTATTCTTTTTTTTTTTTTAAGATTTTATTTATTCATTTGACAGAGATCACAAGTAGCCAGAGAGGCAGGCAGACAGAGACAGGGGGAAGCAGGCTTCCCGCTGAGCAGAGAGCACAATGCGGGGCTCAATCTCAGGACCCTGGGATCATGACCTGAGACGAAGGCAGAGGCTTAACCCACTGAGCCACTCAGGTGCCCCCTGTATTCTATAAAGTTCTATAAATCTATACTGATTAGCAAATCGTGAATTGTTGCTCCTATGGAACAAAGGATTGGTTTCCTGCAAGCCTTTGGTCATAACATTTTTATCAACCAATCAATTCATAACCTCTTTTGCATGTGTTTCTGTTTAAAGACAACATTCTAAATATATACCGTTGATTCCCTAAAATTGAACAAGACCAACAGCAATATAATGCATGCCTGAATAAAGCTTATGTAACACACATATTTTTTTTCCTTAAGGCACATCACAGCTTTCTTGTGCTTATGAACACTAGACAGCACTTCAGCATTACACTTGAAAGGTACAGGGGCACTTGGGTGGCTCAGTGTGTTAAGAAACTGCCTTCAGCTCAGGTCATGACTCCAGGGTCCTGGGATTGAGCCCCATATCAGGCTCCCTGCTCGGTGGGAAGCCTGTTTCTCCCTCTCACATTCCCCCAGCTTGTGTTCCCTCTCTCACTGTGTCTCTCTCTGTCAAATAAATAAATAAAATTTTTAAAAAGACAGAAAAAAATACAGCAAAGTGACCAACAAAAAGCCCAAAAATAAAAAAAAAGGAAAGGTAAGGAGAAAGAAAGATTCTGACACTAAGTAGACAAATAAAAAAAAAAAGGAAACCTTTTTACAGCATGAGAGCTAAAACAAAAAAAGCAGAAGGTTGCTTTATGTCATCTCAGCTAGGAATGTATATACCAGGCAACTCAAATTTTTTGCCACCCTGCACATATGAATGTGAAAGTACCACAAGTATTGATTGGGGGCTACAAATAAATTTCAGTGAGTAGGCAAATTTTTAAATATGGAATCCATGAATAATGAGAAATAACTATATTTGCAAATCATATATCTCACATGTTTTTTATATATAGAATATACAAAGAACTCTTACAACTGAACAATTAAAACACACACACACAACTAACCCAATTAAAAATGGGCATAGGATTTAAATAGACATTTCAACAAGTAAGAAAGTCAAATGAATAATAAGCACACAAAAATGTTGTTCAAAATCATTAGTCATCAGGGAAATGCAAATCAAAACCACTATGAGATATCACTGTACACCCACTAGGATAGCTAAAATATAAAAGCTGAAATAGTAACAAGTAGTAGCAAGGATGAGAAGAAATTGGAAGCCTCATACACTGCTAGTGGAAATATAAAATGGGGCAACCACTTTGGAAAATAATGTGGTACTTCACCAAATGATTAGACACAGTTACCCTATGACCCAGCACTTCCATCCATAGGTATATATCCAAGAGAAATGAAATCATCTGATCACAAATAAACTTGTACATCAATGTTTATAGCAGCATTATTCTTTTTTTTTAAAGATTTTGTTTATTTATTTATTTGACAGAGAGAGGGGGAGCACAAGCAGGGAGAGTGGCAGCCAGAGAGGAAGGGAGAAGCAGGCTCCCCACTGAACAGGGATCTCCATTCAGGGCTCAACATTTGGACCCTGGGATTATGACTTGAGATGAAGGCAGACACTTAACTGACTGTGCCACCCAGGCGCTCCTTCAGCAGCATTATTCTTAATAGCCTAAAGGTAGAAACAACCAAAACGTCCATCAATTGATGAATGGATAAACAAAATGTGGTGCATCCAATCAATGGATGGAATCACTCATCCATTCAATGAGTCCATGAAGGATTCATATAAGTTACAACATGAATAAAACTTTAAAATGTTATGCTAAGTGAAAGAAGTGAGTCACAGAATGCCTGAGTGGCTCAGTCAGTTGGGCATCCACTCTTGATCTTGGCTCAGGTCACGATCTCATGGTAGTGAGATTGAGCCCCACAACAGTCTCCACAAGGGGTGTGGTATGGAGCCTGCTTAATAGTTTCTCTCCCTTTCCCTCTGCCCATTCCTGCCTCACACTTTCCTTCTCTCTAAAAAAATAGAAATAAAAAATAATATAAAAAAAGAAAGAAGTGAGTCACAAAAAAATAAGTACTATACAATTCCATTCTTATAAAAGTCTAGACAGTGAGATTTATAGAGATAGAAAAAAGATTAGTGGTTGCTTAGACCAGAGAGGTGGGTTGGGGGGTTGGGATGGTGAGATAGGGTGATAGCTAAAGAATATGAGATTTCTTTTCAAGGTGATGAAAAAGTTCTAAAATTGGTGTCTGTTTTACATATACTAAAAACCACTGTACACTTTAAATGGGTGAATGATACTATATGTGAATTATATCTCACTAAATCTATTTTTTAAAAAGGAATGCATGGAGCATAGAATTTAATAATGGTCATTCTGAGATAATGGGCTCAAATCGAAGTAGACATACCATGAGGCAAGAGAGATCAAACAGCAAGCCTAAATCATGTTCCTCTCTATAACAAGTTATCTCACTCATCTTTCCTCTGGCTAACCTATGTAAAAGGAGATTTTCTGCCTTCATCAGTATTTCTTTAGGAGATATCAACATTGAATGTTGTATGTTATCACAACAGGTTCTAACAAACTGAAGCTGACAAATGACCATAAACTCTGAATTACCCCAGGATGCCAGACCCTTCTAGACTTATTTAAAGATTTTTTCCCTTTTTAAAAGACTTTTTCCTAACAAGACTTATTTTAACCAACTACGTACAGACCAAAGAACATTCCATCCTATCCAGAGTGCTATTTTTCAATCCTTAAACTTCACTATGTGAAACTCCCTTTACACCACATATCCCCCGCTGTGTCCACTCAGTGAATTTCTTCTCTGCCTGACAAATGGATTCAGCTTTTTTAAAGTTCCTTTGATTTTTGTTTTATTTGGCACCTCTTACCCAAGGTCCCCCTTCTCCTCTCACTTTTTATCACATTTGGCGTCCTCTCGTATTTTATTTCCTTCCTTTCTACTCCAAATCCACCTCCTAAAATTTCCAAATAAGGTATATCAGGACTGCTATCAGCACAAACCACTGTTCTCTTTCTTTTGACTTTTACAAGAGTCTGTGCTCACCGCTTTCATCTACTCACTCAATTCACATACATCCCTGTGTGTGTAATGCCATCCTTCCTCTTCTTGACATCTTCACTTGTTGAAATCCACCCAGCACACAGAAACCCACTCTAAATTGCTTGGTTAGTGCTTTTTAAAGAAACTTTCCCCACTGGCCTCAGCAAACAGTGATCCTTGATTCTCTGAACTCTTGAGACCTTTGTTTATAATTTTCTCATGTCATTTATCACTTTCCATCAGAGGTTCCAGCTACTGATATTATTTACTTAGTTTTCCAATAGGACAGAAAACTCTTTGAAAGCTGGAAATTAATAAGCAAACAATACACTGTCTATAGTCATTACAGAGGACACATTGCCTGAGTTTAGCCTTTGGGCTCTTTTAGTTTTTTTGTTGTTTTTGTTTTGTTTTTTAATTAATTTATTTATTTTCAGCATAACAGTATTCATTGTTTTTGCACCACACCCAGTGCTCCATGCAATACGTGCCCTCCCTATTAACCTATCACCTGGTTCCCCAACCTCCCACCCCCTGCCCCTTCAAAACCCTCAGGTTGTTTTTCAGAGTCCATAGTCTCTCATGGTTCATCTCCCCCTCCAGTTTCCCTCAACTCCCTTCTCCTCTCCATCTCCCCATGTCCTCCATGTTCTTTGTTATGCTCCACAAATAAGAGAAACCATGTGATACTTGACTCTCTCTGCTTGACTTATTTCGCTCAGCATAATCTCTTCCAGTCCCGTCCATGTTGCTACAAAAGTTGGGTATTCATCCTTTCTGATGGAGGCATAATACTCCATCGTGTATACGGAGCACATCTTCCTTATATCCATTCGTCCATTGAAGGACATCTTGGTCCTTTCCAAAGTTTGGAGACCGTGGCCATTGCTGCTATAAACATTGGGGTACAGATGGCCCCTCTTTTCACTACATCTGTATCTTTGGGGTAAATACCCAGCAGTGCAATTGAAGGGTATAGGGAAGCTCTATTTTTAATTTCTTGAGGAATCTCCACGCTGTTCTCTAAAGTGGCTGCACCAACTTGCATTCCCACCAACAGTGTAAGAGGGTTCCCCTTTCTCCCCCACTGCTCCAACACATGTTGTTTCCTGTCTGGCTAATTTTGGCCATTCTAACTGGTGTAAGGTGATATCTCAATGAGGGTTTTAATTTGAATCTCCCTGATGGCTAGTGATGATGAACATTTTTTCCTCTGTCTGATAGCCATTTGTATGTCTTCATTGGAGAAGTGTCTGTTCATATCTTCTGCCCATTTTTTGATATGATTATCTGTTTTGTGTGTGTTGAGTTTGAGGAGTTCTTTATCGATCCTGGATATCAACCTTTTGTCTGTACTGTCATTTTCAAATATCTTCTCCCATTCCGTGGGTTGTCTTTTTGTTTTGTTGACTGTTTCCTTTGCTGTGCAGAAACTTTTGATCTTTATGAAGTCCCAAAAGTTCATTTTCGCTTCTGTTTACTTTGCCTTTGGAGACATATCTTGAAAGAAGTTGCTGTGGCTGATATCGAAGAGGTTACTGCCCATGTTCTCCTCTAGGATTCTGATGGATTCCTGTCTCACGTTGAGGTCTTTTATCCATTTCGAGTTTATCTTTGTGTACAGTGTAAGAGAATAGTCGAGTTTCATGGGGGCTCTTTTAGTTTTTGCAAATTTTTCTAGGTATTTCTTATACTATAAAAACAACAGATCTGTCTATAATGTTTATATTTAAAGATTTTTTCAATGTAATCTGTTATTTAAGTCCCCAAAAGTATATAAGAGGTAAGTATTTTTATTAGTTCTATTGTATAGCCTCTTTGGTTAGGTTTATTCCTAGGCATCTTATAGTTTTGGGTACAATTCTAAATGGGATTGACTCCTTAATTTCTCTTTCTTCTGTCTTGTTGTTGGTGTACAGAAATGCAACTGATTTCTGTGCATTGATTTTATATCCTGACACGTTACTGAATTCCTGTACAAGTTCTAGCAGTTTCGGAGTGGAGTCTTTTGGGTTTTCCACATATAGTATCTTATCATCTGCGAAGAGTGATAGTTTGACTTCTTCTTTACCAATTTGGATGCCTTTAATTTCTTTTTGTTGTCTGATTGCTGAGGCTAGGACTTCTAGTACTATGTTGAATAGCAGTGGTGATAATGGACATCCCTGCCGTGTTCCTGTCCTTAGCGGAAAAGCTTTCAGTTTTTCTCCATTGAGAATGATATTTGCGGTGGGTTTTTCATAGATGGCTTTGATAATATTGAGGTATGTGCCCTCTATCCCTACACTTTGAAGAGTTTTGATCAGGAAGGGATGCTGTACTTTGTCAAATGCTTTTTCAGCATCTATGGAGAGTATCATATGGTTCTTGTCCTTTCTTTTATTCATGTGTTGTATCACATTGATTGACTTGCGGATGTTGAACCAACCCTGCAGCCCTGGAATAAATCCCACTTGATCGTGGTGAATAATCCTTTTAATGTACTGTTGAATCCTATTGGCTAGTATTTTGGCGAGAATTTTTGCGTCTGTGTTCATCAAGGATATTGGTCTGTAGTTCTCTTTTTTGGTGGGATCCTTGTCTGGTTTTGGGATCAAGGTGATGCTGGCCTCATAGAATGAGTTTGGAAGTTTTCCTTCCTTTTCTATTTTTTGGAACAGTTTCAAGAGAATAGGAATTAGTTCTTCTTTAAATGTTTGGTAGAATTCCCCTGGGAAGCCGTCTGGCCCTGGGCTTTTGTTTGTTTGGAGATTTTGGATGACTGTTTCAATCTCCTTACTGGTTATGGGCCTGTTCAGGTTTTCTATTTCTTCCTGGTTCAGTTGTGGTAGTTTATATGTCTCTAGGAATGCATCCATTTCTTCCAGATTGTCAAATTTGTTGGCGTAGAGTTGCTCATAGTATGTTTTAGATGAAAGAACTTAATTAAGAGAGTTAAGAGACCATGGGGCACCTGGATGGCTCAGTGGGTTAAGCATCTGCCTTTGACTCAGGTCATGATCCCAGGGTCCTGGGATTGAGGCCCACATCCAGCTCCCTGCTCTGCAGGATGCCTGCTTCTCCTTCTCCCACTACTCCTGCATGTGTTCCTGCTCTCGCTATCTCTCTCTGTGTCAAATAAATAAATAAAATCTTTTTAAAAAGAGAGAGAGAGTGAGTTAACAGACCGGATGAATGTCATACGATGATAATAGTTCCAGTTTGCAAACCCCACCCACTCCTTTCTACTGGTGGTGTCCTCAATAAAAACTAAGGGTGTTCTACAGGATATCTTACTATGGTGATAGACAGTCACATAATCAGTATTTCTTTTTCATTGTGCTATAGAATTGTGCAATATTATAGTCTTCAGCATCTTGGATTTTCTTACCTATTAACAAACCACCCATCCAGTGATAACCTGCACTCTTAGTGGTTGAACCCAGTTCACTTTCCTCTAGTTGATACTTAATATCTGCATAATTCTAGTGATTTATTTAGCCTCTTTTATGTTGAATCCCATCTGAAAGTTGCAGGTTGCTGAAAACTCACAAAGAAGAGCTAGACAAACTCCAAAAACAAAACATCTCTATTTCAAGGACAAAGATCAAACTACCAGACTGGCAGTTCCTTGATAACCCCATCTTACAATGATGGGGAGAGGCAAATAGGAAAACACTGCAAAACACCATAATGACAGATAGATTTTCTCTCTAATTTATAAAAGCCCATTCAAAATGTGTAATTTTGAGTTAGGTTGAAAATACATATGGCTTCATGTCTATGGGTCCAGTCAGAAATCGTGAAATCAACAAATCAACTGTGAGAGTCTTAACCCCGATAAGCCTTTGTCTTCTTATAAATTGGACTCCAAAGGAATCCAAGTTCCTTCAAATGGGACCCTGACAAGAACACAGGCAAACACTGTCTTACTGTACTTCCCTCTATTGTACTTCATAGGTACTCCCTTTTTTACAAATTGAAAGTTTGTGGCAACCCTACATTGAGCAAGTCTATCAATGCTTGTTCTCCAACAGCATTTGTTCCCTTCATGTCTCTGTGGTACATTTTGGTAATTCTCATAATATTTCAAACTTTTTCATTATTATTGCATTTATTGTGGTGATCTGTGATCAGTGGCCTTTGATGTTACTATTGTAATTGTTTTGGGGCACCATGAACTGCACTCATATGCAATGGCAAACAACCAATAAGTGTTGTATGGTTTTTTACTTCATCAGCCAATCATTCTCCTGTCTCTCTCCCTCTTTTCAGACCTTTCTATTCTCTGAGACACAACAATACTGAAATTAGGCCAGTTCATAACCCTACAATGGCCTCTCAACCTTCAAGTGAAAGGAAGAGCCATAGGTCTCTCATCTTAAATTAAAAATTAGAAATGATTAAGCCCAGTGATATTTTAGGATATAGGATGTAAAGTGAACTTAAGACTGTGATTACTGGAGTAATACAATTCTGATATTTCACTCTAGTTCCCTGAGATTTGTAGTCAAAAGAAATAAATAGGTAAAGCAATGTTAAAAATTCTTAATCTTCCAAAGGTTCACTGTACTGATAACATTTGGGAAACACCAGACATTTATAATTATATAAAATCTGTTTTCTTCAGATACTTTAAAACAGATTTTGTCAAATACCAAGTACTCAAAAGGTAAAAAGAAAGTGAATTCCTCACAAATTTTTAGAGTATTTGAGAACCAAGACATACACTAAGGCACAAACATTTTTCTCCCTATAACCATTCAGATTTATAGTATAAGTAGGTAAGAAGAACAGTTAGTATAATAAAAAGAAACCGTGTCTGCAGGCATGAAACAGGGTCCTAATCCCAATTTCATCCTTTTCAAAAATAGTGGGTTGCATTATAGATACCCTTTCCTGTATCTACAACCTTTCAAACGTTACTCATCAATAGCTAGAGTCTATTTTACAAACACTTGTGACTTGTGAAAGAAAGTGATACTTTGCAGTTCAAAACCTAAGTCCTAAGAGATATAGTACACTTTTTGAGCTTGCTCTCCCACATTTCTTTCACTATAAGAGCAAGCCAGAGCTAGCCTACTGGAAATGACACACATAGAATAGAGATAAGTCTAATTACCCAGACATATGAGAGAGCAGGTCAAGATTAACAAAGTCACCTAGCCCATTGACAGCTGACCATAGACACATGAATGAGCCTCACCAAGCCCATTCCAAATCAGCAAAAACCACCCAGCTGTGGTATAGAGTTAGCTGTTCTAAGCTTCTGAGTGCTATTTTAAACTAAATTTGGGATGTTTAAAAATTTTTTAATGCACCTATCACATAGTGATCCGAAGGGGTAGGTGTACCCGAATGTTTATAGCAGCAATGTCTACAATAGCCAAACTATGGAAAGAACCTAGATGTCCATCAACAGATGAACGGATAAAGAAGATGTGGTATATATACACAATGGAATACTATGCAGCCATCAAAAAGAAATGAACTCTTGCCATTTGTGAAGATGTGGATGGAACTAGAGGGTATCATGCTTAGTGAAATAAGTCAATCAGAGAAAGACAACTATCATATGATCTCCCTGATATGAGGACATGGAGATGCAACATGGGGGGTTAGGGGGTAGGAGAAGAACAAATGAAACAAGATGGGATTGGGAGGGAGACAAACCATAAATGACTATTAATCTCACAAAACAAACTGGGGGTTGCTGGGGGGAGGTGGGGTTGGGAGAGGGGGAGGGGGTTATAGACATTGGGGAGAGTATGTGCTATCATTGAGTGCTGTGAAGTGTGTAAACCTGATGATTCACAGACCTGTACCCCTGGGGATAAAAATGCATTATATGTTTATAAAAAAAAAAAAAAAACTCTATGTGAGGGGCGCCTGGGTGGCTCAGTGGGTTGAAGCCTCTGCCTTCGGCTCAGGTCATGATCCCAGGGTCCTGGGATTGAGCCTTGCATTGGGCTCTCTGCTCAGCGGGGAGCCTGCTTCCCCCTGTCTCTCTGCCTGCCTCTCTGCCTACTTGTGATATCTGTCTATCAAATAAATAAAATAAATAAACTCTTAAAAATAATAATAAAATAAATTAATTAAATAAATTAATTAAAAATAAAAACTCTGTGAATTACTAAGTAAATCTAAGGTTTAGGAAAGAATTAAATTAAAAATCTACAAATGCTTCATTGCTTATAATGATCTGCATATTTCACCTATTGGAATTAAGTACTAAATTTAGGCCCAAATGCAAAAATTGGCTCAGTTACAGATCAGCAGATGGCACCTATTCAAATACCAAGAGGAGCTTGATTCGCAGATTTAAAAAGCTTTAAAACTCAAACAATAAAATTATTTTTGTATGTCACCAATTTCCATAAATGACTCTTAATCTCACAAAACAAACTGGGGGCTGATGGGGGGAGGTGGGATTGGGAGAGGGGGAGGGGGTTATGGACATTGGGTAGGGTATGTGCTATCGTGAGTGCTGTGAAGTGTGTAAACCTGGCGATTCACAGACCTGTACCCCTGGGGATAAAAATACATTATATGTTTATTAAAAAAAAAATTTGGAAGGAGAGGCGAACCATAAGAGACTATGGACTCTGAAAAACAACCTGAGGGTTTTGAAGGGTCAGGGGTGGGAGGTTGGGGGAACAGGTGGTGGGTAATAGGGAGGGCACGTTTTACATGGAGCACTGGGTGTTGTGAAAAAACAATGAATACTGTTACGCTGAAAAAATAAATTAATTAATTTAAAAAAGAGATTATTAGCAACTTAAATCATTCAAAACAATTTTTTAAAACTTGTTTTCACTTAGACTTACTTTTAAACTTCCTTTAAGACTAGCTTAATCTAGGAGATTTTAGTTCTAAATGGCATCAGGCTGGCTGCCACTCCCTTCTCCTAAAATACCTACAAGGAAGGAAAAAAGATTAAAAAGAGTAACATTTAAAACTGAGTAATTATTGGGGCGCCTGGGTGGCTCAGTGGGTTAAAGCCTCTGCCTTCAGCTCAGGTCATGATCTCAGGATCCTGGGATCGAGCCCCTCATTGGGCTCTCTGCTCAGAGCCTGCTTCCTCCTCCCTCTCTCTGCCTGCCTCTCTGCCTACTTGTGATCTATCTCTCTGTGTCAAATAAATAAAGTCTTTAAAAAATAAATAAATAAAACTGAGTAATTATTGTCTAAATTTGGAGGGAATTTCCTTTAATTATTAAACAAACAAAGCTGAAATGAGCAAAGCATGTAATGGCTGATCCTTGCATCACTCCGAAAAAAAGGAGGACCCACCTGGAGGGTAAAAAATTTTTTTCTCACTCACTCTGACCCTCTGGCTTAGAGAAACATGCCTATATCCAACCAGGAAAAAAATGACTATTTCTTAACTGAGGAAAAGGAGATATGACATAGCCATAATACACCTTCACTTCTTCTCAGACTCCTCAACACTATTTACATTCTGCAGCACCCAAAAAAATAAGAGGACAGGAGAGCCAAATTATATATGGGGATTAGAAGTCAAATATTACAACCTGGTGGAATGATTCACAGTTTTATATGGTAGGGAAAAGAAATTGAAGGAGACTTTAAAAGTTTCTTTTAAGAGACTAATATATACTTCATTAACTCGTATAACTAGAGAATCGAACTGGGGCTAAGAGGCGATTCTATTATAGTTTAGCTAAAACAACTAACTTCATAAATGCCTACAATCTAGATACTAGAGTTTATACTGGAAACTCAGTATATCTACCCATCTTGCAGCTAGAAATGGGTTCAGTCTCCCAAAGTAGACAATAAAAGAAACCTATCTTCACATATACCTTGTTGAAAGATACTAGATTAAAGAGAGATATTATCTTCCAAGAAACAGAGAAAGAAAGAAAGAAAGAAAGAAAATAACTATCAGAATAGACACAATGGGCTTCCATTTCTGGGAATATGGAGCAAATGTACTTCTATTTTTCCTGCTAAGTAGAACTAAAAAATGCTGGATGTCTTTTATTTTTTTAAAAAGATTTTATTTATTTATTTATTTATTTATTTATTTATTTATTTGACAGACAGAGATCACAAGTAGGCAGAGAGGCAGGCAGAGAGAGAGGAGGAAGCAGGCCCCCTGCTAAGCAGAGAACCTGAAGTGGGGCTTGATCCCAGGACCCTGAGATCATGATCTGAGTTGAAGGCAGAGGCTTTAACCCACTGAGCCACCCAGGAGCCCCATGCTGGATGTCTCTTAAATAAAACCAATATAAAAGGAGAAAAGAAGACAGACTAACTAGGGAACTCAAGCCTGAAGGAAGAATGTTATGCTGAGTTCCTTGGTTTTTCTCATTGCCTGAAATATCCTAAAAGTGCCACTGAAAGAACTGAAAGCCAGAATATGCCAAAAGGTACAGACCAAAAAAAAAAAAAAAAAAAAAAGGCAACAGAAACCTACTCTCTCTCTTGCAAAAAGACCAGGAAAAGTTGTCCTTATATGACAGAAAACTTTTAGACAGTAATAGTTTTAGTTCAGCCAAACACCATATGCCATAAGCTCAGAAGCATGCAGATTAAATGAAAATAACAACAATAATCAATACATGCCAACACTGTGATGACAGATATCTAAGATTATTTCACAAAAAATTTTTAAAAGCTAGCATATTATAGATTTGGATGAATGTATAATGATATGAATAATGACATGTATCCATTATTATTGTATCATAAGGAATATTTTAACTGCTCTAAAAATTATCTGTGCTTAACCTCTATAACCTTTACCCCCACAATCCCTGGCAACCATTAATCTTTCACTGTTACCATAGTTTGCCTTTTTCAAAATGCCATATAGTTTGAATCATACAGTATGTAGCCTTTCCAGATTGGCTTATTTCACTTGGTATTATGTATTTAAGTTTCTCCCATGTTTCTTCATGACTTGATAGTTCATTTCATTTTAGCACTGAAAAAGATTCCATCAGATGGATATACCACAGTTGATTTATCCATTCACTTACTGAAGGACATCTTTGTTACTTCCAAGTTTTGGCAATTAAACTAAATTGTTAAAGTTATCAATGTGGCAGTTATTTTGTGGATATAAATTTTTAACTCCTATGGGTAAATACCAAGAACTACAATTGCTAAATCATATTGCAAGAATATGTTTGCATATTCTATTCCAAAGTGGCTGTATCATTTTGCAGTCACACCAGCAATTAATGTGAGTTCCTGTTATTCTACATTCCCACTGACGTTTGTTTTTTTCATTTTGGCCATTCTTATAGGTTTGTAGTGGTATCTCATAGTTGTTTTAACTTGTATTTCCCTGATGACATATGATGTGGAACATTTTTTATATGTTTATTTGCCATTTGTATAAACCCACGAAATGTACAACACCAAGAGTAAACCCTAATGTAAACCAGGAACTTTGGGTGATTATGAAGTGTCAATATAGTTTCACAAATTATAATACACACACCACTCTAACAGGGGTATATTGTAACTGGAGAGGCTAGATATGTGTGAGGACAGGAGGTTTATGGGAACCTTTTATACCTTCCTCTCAATTTTGCTATAAACCTAAAAACGCTCTTAAAAAAAATAAGGTCTTTAAATATGAAAAAGAGAAGCCATCATAAAAATGCATCAACAAATCATTATAAACACATTTGACAAAAATAGAAAATACTGAGTCTCAGCAGAAAAATAGAAGATATAAAAAAGAACCAAATGGAAATATTGGAACTAAGAAATACAATAACCAAAATAACCAAATGTATGAGCACAACAGAAGAATGGAGGTGACAGAGGAAAGAATCACTGAACTTGAAATAGTATAATAAAAATTACCCAAACTGAACAACAGACAAAATAGAGCCCCCCAAAATGATTTGAACAACAGACTGTTTTGAACAACAGACTAAATAAATACCCCCCAAAATGAACAGACCCTTAAGAGTTTATGATTCTATAACAAAAAACTTAATATTTTTGTGATAAATGTCCCAGGTTAGAAGAGGAAGGTGAGGCTGAAAAAGAGCTAAAGGAAATAATAGCTAAAAGTTCTCAAATTTGGCAAAAGACATAAACCTAAAACTCAAGATGATAAGCAAACACCAACAGGATAAAAACAAACAAACAAACAAACAAACAAAAAATCCACATCAAGACAAAAAAGTTACACTTCTGAGAACTAAAGACAAAATAAAAACTTCAAAGCAGCTAGAGAAATGACACCTTCACTGCAGGGGGAAAATGTAAATGACATTAGATTTCTCACCAGAAACCATGGAGACTAGAAGAAACTGGCATGAATTTTTTTTCAAATATTAAGATGAAATAGTTCTGAAATCAGAAATCTATATTCAGTGAAATTATCCTTCAGAAGTGGAGGCAAAATCAATATATTCTCAAGTGAAGGAAAACATACCCTTAAAAAATGGTTAAAAGGACATTCTCTAAATGAAATCAAATAATAAAATTAGGAATAATGCAACATCAGTAATGAAGAAGGAAGACAGTAAGCAAAAACACTGATAATAAGGATTGAGTTTCCTTCTCCGCTTGAATCTTCTGAAGTTTGCTTGATTGTTCAAACACAAGGGTAACACTATCTGATGTGATTCTAAATATATATATAGGAATATTTAGGTCAGTTTTTAGTATAAATGGTGAAAGCCAAAAAAAAAAAAAAAGGTAAAAGGAGGTAAGTTTTCAGCCCTTCAGTAAAAACTAATGAAATAACACTAATAGACTGATTGTTACATATAATGTAATAGTTACAGCAATCATTGAAAGGTCATATCAAGAAATATACTCAAAACCACTATAAATAAATCAAGATGAGATACTGAAAAAATTTTAAACAATTCACAAGGAGGCTAGAAAAAGACAAGGGGGAAGAAAAAGAGAGAAAAATAGGAAAAAAGTAAAATAGCAGACTTGAGCCCTAACACATCAAAATTGCATTAATATACATAGTCTAAATACACGAATTAAAAGACAAAGATTAGGACAGTGGATTAAGAAGCGTGACCCAACTATATGCTACCTACAAAAAAGTCACATCAAATATAACAATATAGGCAGGTTAAAAATGAAAGAATAAAAAAAGATATTAAAAAAAAAGCAGGGTGGTTAGGTTATGGACATTGGGGAAGGTATGTGCTATGGTGAGTGCTGTGAAGTGTATAAATCTTGTGATTCACAGACCTATACCCCTGGGGCTAATAATACATTATATATTAATTAAAAAATTAAAAATTTTTTAAAAAAGCAAGGTGGTCACATTAAAGCTGATTTAAAAAAACAACAACAAAACTATAGAGCAAAGAAAATTACCAGAAACAAAGAGGGACATTATATAATGACATAAGCATCAATCCACCAAGAAGATTAACCATATGAAATATGTACCAAACAACACAGCTGCAAAATATGTAAAGCAAAAAACTGTTAGAACTGAAAAGAAATAGAAAAATGTACAATTATAGTTGAAGAAGTTAATGATCCTCTCTCAACAATTAATATAACTAGACTGAAAAGCCACAAGGAAATAGAAGAACTCAACCATACCATCATCTAAGAGGACCTAATCAATATTTATTGAACATTCTACCCAACAAAAGCAGAATAAACATTCTTTCCAAATGCCCATAGAACATACACCAAGAAGATAAACTATACACCAAGAAGATAAACTATATCTAAGACAGTAAAATAAACTGTAAAAATTTTAAAATAATTGAAATCATAGGTGTGTTCTCTGACATTGATGGAATCAAACTTGAAATTAATAAAAGAAAGATAACAGGAAAATCACCAAACAGTTGGAATCTAAATAAAACACTTTTGAATAAAATGTGGGTTAAAAGAAAATCTCAAGGGGAAAAATAAAATATTAATTGAATGGAGGAAAATAAAAATGTAATATATCAGACTTTGTGAGATACAGTAAAAGCAGTGCTAATGGAGAAATCAATAATACAAAATGCATACATCAGGAAAGAGAAGTCCAAATCAATAATCTGTGCTCTCAACTCAAGAACCTAGAAGACGAACAAAATAAACTCAAAGCAACCATAAGGAAGAAAACAATAAAAATAAGCAGAAATCAATGAAATAAAAAACAGAGAAAACAGAAAAATATCAGTGAAACAAAGAGCCGGTTTTTTGAAAAAAAAAAAAAATCAACAACATTGACAATGCTCTAGCAGGAATGATAAAAAAGACAAATGAAACAAATTTCAGTATCAGTAGTGAAACGAAGAATATAAGTACAGATCCTCTGGATAAATACCTAGAAAAGATAATAAGGGAAAACTATAAACAACTCTACACACTTAGATGAAATGGATTAATAGCTCAAAAATCACAAATTATTATAATTCATATAATATGAAATATTAGATGAATAGCACCATAACTAATAAGAAACATGATTTATAATTTTAGAACTCTCATAAAAGAATCTCCAAACCCAGGTGGTTGTATGGAAGAACTCAATAAAACATTTAAAGAAGAATTAATACTAGTTCTATACAATCTCTTCCAAAATATAGAAAAGAGCACTTCCCAGTTCACTTTAAGAAGCTAGTGCCACCCTGATATCAAAACCAGACAGACAAGTCACACACACATACAAAACTATAGACAAATAGTCCTCATGAGTATAGGTGTCAAAATCCTTAACAAAATATCAGCAAATAGAATTCAGCAATATAGAAAAAGAATTATACATCATGACTAAACGGGAATTATTCTGGAGATGAAAGGGTGTCTCAATATTTTTTAAAAAAAGCTATCAATGGCTTAACATAAAAAATATAAGACATAATCTGTGAATGTAATCTAACAAGTTAAGGACAATCACAGAATATCAATGCAGAAAAACATTTGACAAAATTCAACATCCATTCATGTTTTGAAAGAAATTACTCAAAAAGACAGAGAAAGCAAATTTCTCAACTTGATAGAGAACATCTACAAAAAAACCTACTGCTAACATGATAGTTATAGTAAAAAACTAATATGGGAAACAAAGAGTGTTTCCCATACTCATCACTCATCACTCTTATTTAAATACTAAAAATAAATTCTAATAAATGCAGTAAGCAAAATTAGTGAATGCAGATAATAAATGAAGAAATAAATTGTCTATATTTGCAGATGACATAACTGTGTACATAGAAAATCCCAAGGAATATAAAGGAAATTCTAAGAATTAACTGAGTTCATAAGGTCAAGGATACCAAGGAAACATATATTTTTACATATTAGCCATAAGCATGTGAATCCCAAAATTAAAAAAAAAAAATCCATTTACAATTGTTCAAAAAAATAGGATTTATATGCTAAAAACTACAAAACAATGATGAATAAATTCAAAGAATATCTAAATAAAAGATATAACATGTTCATGGACTAAAGCTCATCAAGTAAAAATACCATCTCTCTCCAACTTGATACACTGAATTACATAATTCCTATCAAAATCCCAGCAAGATTTCTTTTGACCATTTTATCCTAAAATGTATACAGAAAGATAAAATAATTGGAAGAGCTAAAATGACTTTGAAAAAGATGAATAAAGTGGTAGGAATCAATTTACATGATTTCTAAATTTATTTTGTAGTATCTATTTATATGTATGTTTTCATTTATGTGTATTTATATATATGCAAGCTTATATGTGTATATGTTTATGTATATAAATAAAACTACTATAGTAATATGTGTAATATCCAAGACTGTGTAGCATCAGTAGAGAAACAGACACATAGGTCAATGGAACAGAACAGAGAACTCAGAAAGAGAACCATGCAAATATGTCCAATAAATTTTGACAAAGTATAAAAACAATTTGATAAAGAATCCCTTCAATAAATAGTGCTAGAGCAAGCAGACATCCATGAATTTAAAAAAAATGAATCTCAACCTGTCTCACACTTTACCTAAAAATTTGTTCAAAATGGATTACAGAGGTACCCAGGTAGCTCAGTGGGTTAAGCCTCTGCCTTTGGCTCAGGTCAAGATCTCAGGGTCCTGGGATAGAGCCCCACACTGGGCTCTCTGCTCAACAGAGAGACTGCTTCCCCCCACTCTCTGCCTACTTGTGATCTCTGTCTCTCTGTCAAATAAATAAATAAAATCTTTTTGAAAAATGGATTACAGACTTAAGTGTAAAATATGAAACTATGAAGATTTTAGAAAAATAAAAACATAAAAGAAAATCTAAAGCCAGGCAAAGAATTCATAAACTTGAAAAAAAAAAAGAAAAGAAAGAAAGAAAAATATAAGCAGGACCATGGGCCATGACAAATAGTTCCACTAATAATAGGAGTTATGGTCGGGGGTGACAGAACTTAGGGCCATGTGACAGCACCTTGACCTCTGAAAGGGCTACAAACTATGGTCAGTCACACAGGTCAACCACAAATACATGACCAACCCCCAATGAAAACTCTGTAGTTGGTGTCTCTTATATCCTGCTTCATGAACCTCTTGTCTTGGTTTATATAATTTAATCTGTTTCTTTTCACTGTAATAAACTGTAACTGAGTATAAGAGCTTTGCTCCATTCTGTGAATTCTTCTAATGAATTTTTGAACATGAGGGCAATCTTGTAGACACTTAAACATGCAGTTGGTGTCAGAAGTAAGTGTGTCTTGGGGACCTCCTAAACACTGCAGAAAGAGAAAAAAA
>NW_025721559.1:2500-29606 GCF_922984935.1 Meles meles
GAGCCCGACCCCCCCACCACCACCGGGGGAGGCAGCGCGCGCGGCCGCCACGGCCACGGCGGACGGCCGGGACCCGACCCACGCCCGGGCACGCGCGCCGGAGCGACGGGAGGGCGCACGGCGTAGGGGCGGGAGGAACGGTCCCTCGCCCGCAACCACGACACCGCCGCCGGGCCGGCGGCGGCGGCAGACACGGATGGGAGGCCGCCACGGGCCTGAGAAGCGCCAGCGCACCGGGGCGCGCGGCACCGGGGTCGGCAGGCGGACGGGGGGAGGCCGCGAGACGACGGCTCGGCGGCGGGGGGCTCGGGCGCCAGAAACCAGAGCAGCCACGTGGGGAAGGGGACCGCGGGCCACCGCGAGGGAGCGCGAGAGCCCCCCCAAGGCGCCTTCCGAGGCCCGAGGTCGGCCGCCGGGGCACACGGGGTCCCACCGCCCAAGGCCTCCAGCACAAGGGCGGTCCCGTGGCACCCGAGGACACCGACCCGGCCCCCGGCAGGCAGGCCCCCGCCACATCGCAGGGCTCGGGGCCCCCCCAGCCACCACGGCCAGAGTCACGACCGACCCCCAACAGGGCGTCCTCCCGCGCGCACGACCACACCCCTCCGTGCCCACGCCCGACTGGACCCACGCGGGCCTCTCCTCCTCACAACGGGCCGAGAGCCCTTCGCCCGGGGATGCCCCCCCCCCCGCCCAAGGCCGCTAGAGGCCCGGGGAGGGGGGACAACACCCAACAGCGGCGAGGCCGGTTTCGGTCCCGAGGGAATGGATCGAGAGCACAGCGCGCCTTCAAAGCCGTCCAGGCGAGCCGGGGACAAGGTAGGGGGGAAAGGTCGGCGGCGACGGGGAGGGGGCGCACAGCGGGCGACGGCCGGCAGCGCGTGGGGAGCGGTTCCGGGGGGGGGGAAGGGCGCACCAACGAAGGCGCGAGCCGGGCCGCCAGGTAAACGTGCACGGGATCCCACCGCCACCAGCACGAGAGCGGTCCCGCGACGCCCGGGGACGCCGGCCGGCCTCAGCACCCTTGGCGCACCTTCCCCCGCCAAGAACCGGGCCCCAACGCGACCCCCGCCGCGCGGGGGCCCGTCTGAACCTCCATCCGTCCGTCTGCTCCATCCCGGAGCCACGACCCGGGGGAAGCGCCCCCAGGCGAGAGCGGCCCGACCCGTGCCCGCACGTCACCCCCGGCGGCGACTCGGCACGGGAGCGGGCGGCAGACAGCCGCTCGCACGGCGCAGAGCAAGGAGACGCACGCCGCGGGGGAGCGGCCGCGCGCGCGCACGCTCTCGCACTCGCACGCACGCGGGAGCCCCACGCGCCAGACGCCGGCCAGGCCCGGCGGGATCCTCCCCCGACTCGGAGGGGGGAGGCGCAGGCCGCGGTAGGCAAGAGAGCGACGCTCGGCCCCACCGCGGGGCCGGCAGACCCCTCGCGGAGAGGGGGCTCTGCCCAACACGCGACGGTAGTCACCCCGCATCGGTGGCCACGACGCGCAGAGGAGGGGCGGCGGCTGGGGGTTCCGGTACCCCAAGGCACCCTCTCGGATCGCTAGAGAAGGCTTTCTCACCGAGGGCGCATCGCCCCCACCCATTCGTCCCCCTGACCGGGCTCCGCCCAAGGAAACGCCGTCCCAAAGGCCTCCAGGGCCTGGGAGGGGGCGGGGGTGGGTCTGCGGCAAGGGACAGGCCCAGGACAATCCTGAGCACCCGCGGCCAGAGCCCCACGAGGGGACCGCCTTTGCCTCTTCTACGCACGCCATGCTCCCATCCCCGCCCGGAAGGGACCTCAGGCCTCCACACCGAGGCCACGAGAGGAGCGGAGACGGGCACGGCATGCCGGGCAAAGAGAAGCAGCAGCCCTCGGCTGGCCAGGCGCCGCAGCGCTGGCTCGGCCCGGCGCGGTCACTCACACGCCCCACCAAGTCCTGTCCACACACACCGCCCTGGCACGACGCGCACCAGAGGACGACGAGGTGCCCGCACCCCCACAGAGGGGGGCGGGTGGGCCTCCCTTACCGACTTCCACCACCCGCTCTCCGGACACACCACCGACAGCGGCAGCCCGAGGGGGTCGCTGGGAACGGGAAACGACGCCACCGCTCGGCCTCAGGCACCTGAGACAACCTGGAGCGCTCCAGGGGCACCACAGAGGGCCAGGCGCCACGCGCTCAGCACGCCCGGGCGGTGAGCAGCGCGGCCTCGGGATGGCCCTCCCCGACACAGGGAGGGCGGCTCACCCCGCGTGAAGGAGCCGAGAGCGGCAAGCGAGAGTGTCCGCTGCGTCAGCTGGACCCCACACCCACGGGCGCCCTGAGGCGAGAACCGTGGGAAAGCAGAGTCGGGCCGGAGCCCACAAACCCCCCCGCACCCTCCCCTCAACACCCCCCCACGGCAGCGGGTGGCAGAGGAGGAGGAGGAGCGAGGGGCCCACGGGCAGAACGAGAAGAGCGGTCCCATTCGCCATGAATGTCCGTCCCTCGTCTGACGCGGCTTAGACCCGGCCCGGGAGAACGCGACATCACCACATCGATCAGCGAAAACGTGCCCAAGGAGGAACCCAAGGGGGGAAACGCCTGGCGACGACAACCGACCAGAGGGACCTGCTTTCAGCCTCGCCGGCACCCCTCGAGCCCAGGGCAAGAGCAGCCGGGCAACCCAAGGAGAACGCCTGACACGTGGCACGGAGCCTTGCGGAACGGAGCGGGGGTTACCACGGCCGCAGCCGGGCGCCCACAGCGTGGAGTGAACGGGATAAAGGACCCACGCCACTTGCCCACGCCGCCCTCGGGTGCTGGAGACCAGAGGTGGCACCACAGCCCGGGACCAGCTGGGGGCACGAGAGCCGGCGCACAGGCCCACGCGGACGGCTCCAACGAGCGAGGGCCGAGCCGGATTTGGCACCACGGCCAAGCCCAGAGCCCCGCACGCACCCAGAGGCCCACATCGCTAAGGCGAGTCACTCAAACAGCGTGTCAGCACCTACCTGGCAACAAAACCTGCTCCTTTCCGGGGACAAAATAGCTACGCCATCTGGCGGGGCCTAGCCACGGGTCACCGGGACCTCGTGGGACCGTGGCCTGGCCACTGGCCCCAAACACTGCTCCATTACCCTGCAAAGAGCGGGGGGGGGGGGGCGCCCCACGGAACCCCCAGGGCCATCTGGTCGACCCCCTGGAGCGTGGGGGAGCGGGCAGCCGGGACCGACCACGGACTCGAGGGAGGTGGAGCCGCCCGGGCCTGGCCGGGTAGCTCCTCCCCTGGTCCGCCTGTCGTCCCCAAGTCGGGACTTAGAAAAAAAATCAAGTTCTGCGGAGGGACCCGCCGGCCCTCAAAAAAAATCAAGTTCTGCGGAGGGGACCCGCCGGCCCTCAAAAAAAAAAATCAAGTTCTGCGGAGGGACCCGCCGGCCCTCAAAAAAAAATCAAGTTCTGCGGAGGGACCCGCCGGCCCTCAAAAAAAATCAAGTTCTGCGGAGGGACCCGCCGGCCCTCAAAAAAAAAAAAATCAAGTTCTGCGGAGGGGACCTGCCGGCCCTCAAAAAAAAAATCAAGTTCTGCGGAGGGGACCTGCCGGCCCTCAAAAAAAAATCAAGTTCTGCGGAGGGACCTGCCGGCCCTCAAAAAAAAAATCAAGTTCTGCGGAGGGGACCTGCCGGCCCTCAAAAAAAAATCAAGTTCTGCGGAGGGACCCGCCAGCCCTCAAAAAAAATCAAGTTCTGCGGAGGGACCTGCCGGCCCTCAAAAAAAAAATCAAGTTCTGCGGAGGGGACCTGCCGGCCCTCAAAAAAAAATCAAGTTCTGCGGAGGGACCCGCCGGCCCTCAAAAAAAATCAAGTTCTGCGGAGGGACCCGCCGGCCCTCAAAAAAAAAAAAATCAAGTTCTGCGGAGGGGACCTGCCGGCCCTCAAAAAAAAAATCAAGTTCTGCGGAGGGGACCTGCCGGCCCTCAAAAAAAAATCAAGTTCTGCGGAGGGACCTGCCGGCCCTCAAAAAAAAAATCAAGTTCTGCGGAGGGGACCTGCCGGCCCTCAAAAAAAAATCAAGTTCTGCGGAGGGACCCGCCAGCCCTCAAAAAAAATCAAGTTCTGCGGAGGGACCTGCCGGCCCTCAAAAAAAAAATCAAGTTCTGCGGAGGGGACCTGCCGGCCCTCAAAAAAAAATCAAGTTCTGCGGAGGGACCCGCCGGCCCTCAAAAAAAATCAAGTTCTGCGGAGGGACCTGCCGGCCCTCAAAAAAAAAATCAAGTTCTGCGGAGGGACCTGCCGGCCCTCAAAAAAAATCAAGTTCTGCGGAGGGACCTGCCGGCCCTCAAAAAAAAAATCAAGTTCTGCGGAGGGACCTGCCGGCCCTCAAAAAAAATCAAGTTCTGCGGAGGGGACCTGCCGGCCCTCAAAAAAAAAATCATCAAGTTCTGCGGAGGGACCTGCCGGCCCTCAAAAAAAAATCAAGTTCTGCGGAGGGACCTGCCGGCCCTCGCCTCCTTCTCCCTCTCCCTCTCCCTCGCGGCCCGTGCCTCCACTCGCCGCGTGGCGCCGCACGGCCGCCACGGCCCGGTCCGAGCCGGTCCGAGCCGGTCCGAGCCGGTCCGAGCCGGTCCGAGCGGTCGCCGGCTCCCGGGCTGGGACTGGGAGAGGGGGCGGACCCGCGGAGGCGCCCCCTGATGGCCCGACCTCCATGGACATCGCGGCCCGTGCCTCCCCTCGCGGCGTGGCGCCGCCCGCACGGCCGGCCCGGCCCGGTCCGAGCCGGTCCGAGCCGGTCCCCACCTTACGCAGCGGGCCTCGGAAAACTTGGTGAGAAAATCGGGGGCGACGACCAGGACCCCACGCGTGCCCGCGGACGGACCCCTCGCGCCATCCACCGGCTTCCCGGCGAGGCTCGGGCCGGTCCCCAACCGCCCGAGTGTGACACGGGACACAAGGGACACGTGGGACACGGAAGGCCCGATGAACGACCAGAGCCACAGGCCGAACGGCGTCCTCGCACCGCACGCACACACTGTCTCCCATTCCCACGCCGGCGGGCAGGCGGGCGGAGGAGGGGGCACCGGCGGGTGCTGGTCGACCCCTCCAGGAAGCCCCCAACACCCCTCCGCGAGAGCCAGGAGGAGGAGAAGGCGGCGACGGCGGGGGCGGCGCCGCTGCTCCCCCATATACCTGGGGTTTCAATCTCCCGCGAGCCGATCGCGCGCCGACGCCCCAGAGACCGCGGGGACGATCGCTCTAGTGTCGCCGGCCTCCCGGAACTCCAGCTTGGGGACCGCGGCCAAATGCCATCCCTTGCCGACATCGCCCACGTTCCGGCGGGGAGACGCTATATAAAAGCGGCCGCCAGGTGCCGCCAGACAACCGCCACGAAAGACACCGAGGCAGATCCGGAACGCAGGGCCAGTGACAGTCGCGAGGCCGGCCGCCAGGCCGCCCGATCCCCTCCCGGCCCACTTCGGAGGGGCGCGCGGCCCCGGGGCGTCAGCCTCGGCAGCTCACGGCAGGCACGGCGCGACTCCAGCTCGCCCAGGGGAGACTTGGGGAACGCGTCCGGGCCGCTGCCGCCGGAAGGGGGGGGCCCGATTCGCCACGGGGGACACACACACACACACACACACACACACACACACACACCCACCCACCCACCCCACCCCACCCCCACCCCCGGCGGCCCGGCAGGCCTGGAGGCACCAGCTTCCCACTGTGGCATGTGAGCAAGCGGGCGCCCGGGCCTCCGGGAGGACTTAGACAAATGTCCCCGGGCAGGGACTGTAAAACCGAGACCCACGCGAGTACTCCTTTAATGTTGTTGTTGTTGTTGTTGTTGTTGTTGTTGTTGTTGTTGTTGTTGTTGAAGATTTTATTTATTTATTTGACAGACAGAGATCACGAGCAGGCAGAGAGACAGAGAGGAGGAAGTAGCCTCCCTGTCCAGCAGAGAGCCCGATGCGGGACTCGATCCCAAGACCCTGAGATCGTGACCTGAGCTGAAGGCAGAGGCTTCATCTACTGAGGCCCCCCCCCCCCCAGGCATCCCACACGCGCGCACTCCTAAACCAACAACGGATGAACCGTTTTTTTCCTAGCATTTCAAGGGCAGGAGGTCTACTCTGAAGCCAACGATGACACCTCGGGAGGACGGAAAGGGGGTGACTGACACACACCCCCAGAAAGGTGCTCACTGAACCTGTCTCTGCCCGTACCACGATGATGTCTAAGGACAACAAACAGCTGTGGGGAACATCGGTGCCAAGGCAGGGTCGTGGCATCCGTGACCAAAAGCGGAATAAACCCCGGGGCGGGGGTGGGGGGCAGTGGAGGGGGGGTGGGACGGCAGGGAGGCGGCACGGAATGGGGAGGAAGAGAGTTAAAATAGGGGTGCCTGGGTGGCTCAGGGGGTGAAGCCTCTGCCTTCAGCTCAGGTCATGGTCTCAGGGTCCTGGGATCGAGCCCCACATCAGACTCTCTGCTCAGCGGGAAGCCTGCTTCCCCCTCTCTCTCTGTCTGTCTCTCTGCCTACTTGTGACCTCTCTCTGTCAAACAAATAAAATCTTGAAGAAAAAAAAAAAAAAAACAGGGAGGGAGAGAGAGAGAGAGAGAGAGAGAGAGAGAGAGAGAGTTAAAATAGCCATTCACTGAAGAAATCCAGTTCCGGAACAGCCGCGCGGTCCAACTCTAGGACACGGCGGCGGGGCGGGGCGGGGCGGGGCGGGGCGGGGAGGGGAGGGGCCGGTGCTTGAGAAGAGGTAAATATTGATGATGAACTAACTATCCCCTGATGTGTGGCGGGGGGGGGACAAGGCGTAGAACTTCCCCCGGCCTGTGAAGGAAAAAAAAACAAAAAACAAAAAACTTTATTCGTTGGTTCTTTTCTTTGTTTGCTGGATTTTCAAGTACACGTATCTCGGGGCGCCTGACTGGCTCCCTCTGAGGACCACACGACTGCGACTCTTGACCTGCGGGGGGGGGGGGGGGGGGGGTCCTGAGTTCCAGCACCACGCTGGATGGATGGGTGGAGAGATTACCTAAAAATATAAAACCTTGAAGACACACACACACACACACACACACGCACGCACGCACGCACGCGCGCGCGCAGCAGCAGCAGCAGCAGCAGCATTATCTATCCAAGATAAACACCCCTGGGCAGGAAGTGGGGTCAGAGGAAAACAGAAACAGCGGTGGCAGGGGGAGAGGACACTAGAGGGCAACAGAGCAGCAGCATCCTGTCTAGGTGCTCTGGCGCTTTTGTGCTTTACAAAAGCCCAGGAGGAACCTTTCAAAACCTTGGCCCTCCTATCCCCCAGCGGAGAGGGCAGAAGCTACTGTCCAGCAAGAATGCCTTTGATTAGAGGTAACTCTTCTCCCATGAAACTTCACCATTTGAACATGGGCTTTTTCATGGCTTCCTTTCCAAGCCTTTCTCTTTGCCGCCTTCTCACCTCCGTGAATCCCTGATCCCACTTTGCAACAATCCCTACCCATCTCACCCCCGCCGTGCCCCCCCCCCACACACACACCTCTCCCTCCCTCTCTCTCTCTCTCTCTCTCTCTCTCTCTCTCTCTCACACACACACACACACACACACACACACACACACACACACACATGCCCCGGGATGTAAACTGTTCTCTGTCAACCATCCATCCGGAGCACTCACTATAAAAGTACACGAGGAAAACGCAGACAAGAGAGACATCAAGCAAATACTGTGACTCTGAAGGCTGGGCCCCTATTGAGTCGAGAGAATTGACCAAACAGCAGAACCTGGAAAAGAAGGTTTTCCTCCCAAGTCGGTTCCTCCATCGTTGGCTACACGACGTTCTTTCAGCAGTATTTCCCCAAGAGTGTGACGATCCAAATAAGGTTTCCCAGTGCAAAGTTCATGGGCGCAGACTTCACACCTGTGTTTCAAGGACACGTCTTTCAGGGCACCTAGCTGGCTCGGTCCGGAGGACCCCCAAGGAAGGCAACTCTTGATCTGTGGGGGTCCTGAGTTCCAGGGCCACCCTGGGTGGGTGTACAGAGCTGACACGCCCAAGAAATTTGAACCGCTATGGCGATGTCTGTCAAACACAACAAAGGAAAACAAAGCAAAAATCGGAAATAAAGTCGCCCCTGGTCGAATGCTTTCTTTGCAGAGGCCATGGAGACCCTGCGATGTTGGCAGACAGACAGACACGGTCGGTCGGTCGATGAATCGATGGCACGGAACAGATACCGAAAGAGATATGCCCAAGCGCAAAGGCCGTTCAAAGGAGGAAACATGGCCCACCTCCCCACGAAATCAGAGGACAGTCAGTCATCAGACATCCACAGACCCAACATGCAGGCAGGCAGGCAGGCAAAGAAACAAGACAACTGGGGTGCCTGAGTGGCTCGGTCGGTGAAACGTCTCTGCCTTTAGCTCAGGTCATGATCTCTGGGTCCTGGGATCGAGCCCCGCATCCATCCACTGGGGCTCCCTACTCAGCAGAGACTCTGCTTCTCACCTCCCTCTCCCTGACCCTCCTTTCGGGTCCTTCGCTCCTTCCTTCCTTCGTCCTCCCTCCCTACCACCACCACCACCACCACCACCAACAACAACAACAACAACATTCTTTTTTAAGGAGGGAAAAGAAAGAAAGAAAGAAAGAAAGAAAGAGGAAGAGGAAAGCTTCCATCCAAACAGGCAGATCTCACCCCTCCTACAAATGTGAACTCCAAACGGATCTCACACTTCCATGGGAAACAGAACACCGGAACACACGTGTGTGTGTGTGTGTGTGTGTGTGTGTGTGTGTGTGTGTGTGTGTGTGTTGGGGGAGGATTCTAGGGGGAAAGCTGGGGATCTAGGGCCAGGCAAAGAGGGTTTAAGACTGGACACCTGAGGCGCGATCCGTAAAAAAAAGAAACGGAGGGGTTGGAAGTCACCAAAATTAAAACCCTAGACTCTGTGAAACACCCTCTGAAGGGGACCCAAGGGCAAAGGACACACAGAGGCCTGAGGGATCAGCCGGGAGTGGGAGGTGGGGGGGGGGGGTGGTGGTAGTGGTAGAGGGTGTTGCTCAGAGAGAGACAAAATGAGGAAACGCTCCCAGAGGTCGGATCAGGGTCACTAGGAGAACGGGGGTGGGGGGGGGTGGGGGGGTGTACAATCCATTCCGTATGGGAAGTCTGCCACACAGCCAAGGGCAAGGAAGAAATCCAAGATTTTCAGGGTCAGGTCCCTTCGAGCAGGTCGTGTCTACGACAAGGCCACCGACTCAGAAAACCAGCGAGGCCGTTTTATGTCTAATTCCAAAGGGACATGAAGTCTGGGGTTGAGAGGCAGGGAGTCCATCCCTGATCATCCCAGAGGCGATTAAAAAGACAGAAGAAGGGGCGCCTGGGTGGCTCCGTGGGTTAAAGCCTCTGCCTTCGGCTCAGGTCATGATCCCAGGGTCCTGGGATCGAGCCCCACCTCGGGCTCTCTGCTCAGCAGGAGGCCTGCTTCCTGCTCTCTCTCTGCCTGCCTCTCTGCCTGCTTGTGATCTCTGTCTGTCAGATAAATAAATAAATCTTAAAAAAAAAAAAAGAAAAAGAAAAAGAAAGACAGAAGAACCGTAGCAAGGACAAACTCTGCAGGGCCCAGGGTCGAATGGCAGGGAAACTTCCGATTTTCTTTTCAACACCCAGGCCCAGGAGCCTATGCCCAGGCACCCTGCCGCTGCGGAGGAGCCCCGGGAATGGCCGGAAAGAGAGGAGCCAGCGATGGCTGGCGGGACCAGGGATGGGGAGAGGGATTCCCGAGGAACCAGGACCCACCCGTGAGCCACTTCCCCAGACTGCCCTGAAGGAAACCAGAACCTGTCACCCCGAAAAGGTGCCCACTGTGGCACGTCAGTTATCTCAAATTCCACTCCTTGTAGGAACCAGGAAGCAGAAAGCCAGCCTCCATCACCAGAGACAGGAGAGGGGAGCCAGAGAATTAGGGTCTGAACCGTCCATGTCGATGAAACTTCTTCAACCAGGCCCCCCCCCCCCCCACCCCCACCCCCACCCCCGTCCTCCCGGGGCTGTCTTTGCCACGGCCTGCCTGCCCCTTGCCCAAACCCCCTGGTCTTGTCCGTTCTTCGTGGATCGAGTCCCTGTCTTGTCTTGTCTTGTCTTGTCTTGTCTTGTCTTGTCTTGTCTTTCATTTTTCTTTTCTTTTCTTTTCTTCTTTTTTTTAAGATTTTATCTTATTGACTTATTGGAGAGACAGAGATCACAAGTAGGCAGAGAGGGGGGGCCGGGGGGGGGGGCGGGAAGCAAGCTCCCCATCGAGCAGAGAGCCCGATGCAGGGCTCGATCCCAGGACCCGGAGATCATGACCTGAGTGGAAGGCGGAGGCCCAACCTACCGAACCACCCAGGCACCCCTCGAGTCCCCGTCTTTAGGCCCTTGGGAAGGCGCCCCTGGGCAGGCAAACACCTACCCACGGTTGGATGCCCTTCTCCAGGGAACCTCTTCTGTCGGTCGCCATCCTAGGCCCAGCCACAGACCCTAAGCAGGTAGAGGAGAATGTGTGTCCACCACCACGACCAAACACCCCCACCCCAGCAGGGAGATTGTCCACCTGGAATGTCACTCGGACCAGATGAAGAGAGCCAAGGCAAGAGAAAGGAGGCAACAGCGAGGTCCCCTGACCACTTGTAACCCACTGATGAATCCCTGACACACATAGAGGGTGGAACACCCCTACAACTCCCTCAAGGATTTCGTTCCATGCTTTACCCGTGAGGATTCGCTCTAGTCAGTGTCCCTTCACTCCGACAGCCACCCATGCCCACGATAGGCTAACATCCCTCTTCCAACACGGGGTCCACAGACACACATCGAAAGGGTCCCATGACTCACGCTTGGCTAAAACAAGAGGGACTCACCTCACCTTGACAGCGGGGAGCCCCGCAAGGTCTCGGAGACCTTGCTCGCACCATACACACATTCCTTGGAGACTGACCTCATCCCTAACCCCCACTAACTGGAAACCGTATCACCAGTGACCCCTCACAATCCCAGCACGGCTCTTTCTGCCCACAGGTCCTGTCCCCGTGCTGTAAGAAAAGCACCCTTTTGCACCAAACCCATCTCTGCAATTCTTGCTTGGCCATTTCCCCGGCAGCTCCACATCCGGTCTGCCTGTCTGTCTGTTTTGGGGTTTGTTCCTTCGTGTGTGTGTGTGTGTGTGTGTGTGTGTGTGTGTGTGTGTGTGTGTGCGTGTGCGTGCGCGCGTGCGCGCACGCACGTTTCATGGGCCTTTGTTTGTATTTATTTGTTTATTCACTTACTTACTTACTTATTTACTTATTCTGAGTGGTTTTGGGTTCACAGCCAAATTCACTGGAGAATACGGGCAGTACCCACAGGGCACCTGCTCTGCCATCGGTCACGGCTCACTGGCCCCTGCCCCGCCCCCCAACACTCAGAGGCACAGGCCTGCTCCCTGAGAGCTTCCCACTCCCCCAGAAGCCTACCGACCAACCGACCATCCGTGGCAAACCTGGTGTATCGCTTACAAGGGATGAATCCACACTGAGGCATCATCATCACCCACTCAGAGCCCAACATTGTCCATTCTCTGGGGTTTTGTTTTCCTTTTTATAACGATTTTATTTATTTATTTGACAGAGAGAGAGAGAGAGAGAGAGAGAGACGGACGGACAGACAGACAGACAGACAGACAGACAGATCACAAGTAGGCAGAGAGAAAGGGGAAAGCAGGCTCCCCGCCAAGCAGAGAGCCCGATTCGGGGCTCGATCCCAGGACCCGGAGGTCATGACCAGAGCCGAAGGCAGAGACTTGACTCACTGAGCCACCCAGGCACCCCTCCTTCTGTGGGTTTCGACAAAGGTATCTCACCACCACAGTAGCTCTCTGAATGGTTCCACCGCCTTAAAAATCCTCTGTGCTCTGCCTAGTCACCCTACCCACCCACCTGCACCCTCCCCCCCACCCCCCCCACCCCACACCCTCCACCCCCACCAAAACCCCTGGCAGCCGATGGATCTTTGTTGTCCCTTTCGCCTGCCTGCCATGGAAATTACTCACACGGGGCAAGATTTCACCACTTCAGTGGACTGAGTAGTTTCACGGGATGCCATCGCAATCATGATTTTTTTTCAGTCTCTATATTTCCTCAGAATGTCACCGTCCCTAAGTAAGAAAATACTCCACGTCATCTAGAACTACTCCGATGCCTCCATATTCTGGGAGAAGACAGTTACCGCCAACTTTCAGGCCAACGGGCTGAATCTCTCCACCCTTTCCTCCAGAGCCTGACCAGTAGCTATTCCTGTTGCTTGCAGTACTTTTCCTTGAGATTTTTCGGGAAGCATCCTGCCTCCTTTGGTTCCAATTTGGGCTGCACTCCTTTGAAGCCAAACCTGGTCCAAGAGGGGGAGAAACCCTCTGCCCACACCTGTCCGTCCATGATGCTGTCTGCTACAGTTCATACTCGGCTCTCCAGCCTACTGATCTCGTGACCCTCTCCATCGTTTGGCCTCCTTCAGCATGTCACATGGAGTTGGAACCGTGAGGTGGGTTCACCTCTTCTCTTCTGACCGGCTTCTCTCAGTCAGCAAGACACGCGGGAGTTTCCCTACCTGGCTCCCCATAGCTCCCCAGAGCTCGCTCATCTCTTTCCAAAGCCCCGAGAGCCATTTCTTTCGTGGCCTGGATGTACCCCAGTCTCTGGATCCATTCTCCTCCTGAGGGACTTCTTGATTGCCTCCAGGTTCAAGCCGTTCCTAGTGAAGGGGCCGTGAACGTCTGCGTGTCGGTTTCTGTGCAGACATCCATCTTCAACTCGTTTGGGTCATCGATGCATACCAAGGAGCAGGATTGCTGTGTCATACAGTAAGAGTATGTTTAGCTTGGAGAGGCCATCACCCATATGTCTGGCCTTGGTGGGGGGGGGGGGCACGGGAGCCGAGCGGAGGGCTGTGCACGGAAGGAACGAGGTCATGAAGGAGGGAGGATTCAAAGATGCTGGAAAGGAAGACCTCAGGGTTGGTGGCAGACCCTAAGGATGACATTGACATGAGACAGAGTAACAGGAAAAGGAGCCTACAAATTTGTTTCCTAAAAGTGTCCCATGAAAAAGCCCTCCCGAGGAAAGCCAGACCCTGAGAAGGAGCAAATCCTAGTTGCTGGTATATTGGGTTGAACAAGAAGAGGCGATTGTGGGGCGCCTGGGTGGCTCAGTGGATTAAGCCGCTGCCTTCGGCTCAGGTCATGATCTCAGGGTCCTGGGATCGAGCCCCGCATCGGGCTCTCTGCTCTGCAGGGAGACTGCTTCCTCCTCTCTCTCTGCCTGCCTCTCTGCCTACTTGTGATCTCTCTCTCTGTCAAATAAATAAATAAATCTTAAAAAAAAAAAAAAAAAAAAAGAAGAGGCGATTGTGGCAGAGTAACTACACTGTGTGGGGAGTCTACAAGAACACACGATTTTGGAGGAAAGAAAGAAAGAAAGAAACAAACAAACAAACAAACAAACAAGATCAGTTTGTCCAGAATTCTCATGTTCATTCTCAACTTCCTGTCCTTGAAGATAAGAATGTCCCTCACAGGGTATCTGGGTGGCTTAGTCCCTTAAGGGTAAGCGGCTGCCTTTGGCTCAGGTCCTGATCCCACATTCCTGGGATCGAGTCCCACTTCAGGCTCCTTGCTCAGCGGGGAGCCTGCTTCTCCCTCTCCCTCTGCCTGCCCTGCCCCTCCCCCTGCTTCCGCACGCCCAGAATAGATGTGTGTGCGTGCGTGTGTGTACACATATACATATATGTGCGTATATACATATATACATGCGTGTGTGTGTGTGTTCCCCCCCCCTCTCTCACTCACTCACTCACTCAAAAAAGAAGAAGAAGAAGAAGAAGAAGAAGAAGAAGAAGAAGAAGAAGAAGAAAGAAAGAAAGAAAGAAAGAAAGAAAGAAAGAAAGAAAGAAAGAAAAAAGGATGTCACTCACTCCCCCTTCTGCGATAGGGGAGACATCTCCCAGGGGAATGGGCAGAGGATGCTTCAGGGGAGAAAGGGGGGAGAGTTATCTCTCCCTCCTTGCACCTGCAGTTGGGGGGGGGGGTGTGTGTGTTTTCTGCTGCTGCTGCTGATGCTGCTGCTACGTTTTAAATATTTTATTTTTTTTTAAGATTTTATTTATTTATTTGACAGAGAGAGATCACAAGTAGGCAGAGAGGCAAGCAGAGAGAGTGAGAGGGAAGCAGGCTCCCTGCCGAGCAGAGAGCCCGATGCGGGACTCGATCCCAGGACCCTGAGATCATGACCTGAGCCGAAGGCAGTGGCCTAAACCACTGAGCCACCCAGGCGCCCCTGCTGCTACGTTTTAGAAGTGTCTGTAGTTGGGGCGCCTGGGTGGCTCAGTGGGTTAAGCCTCTGCCTTCGGCTCAGGTCAAGATCCCAGGGTCCTGGGGTCGAGCCCCGCATCAGGCTCTCTGCTCACAGGGAGCCTGCTTCCTCCTCTCTCTCTCTGCCTGCTTCTCTTCCTACTTGTGATCTCTGTCTGTCAAATAAGTAAATAAAATCTAAAAAAAAAAAAAAAAAAAGAAGTGTCTGTAGTTCAACACAGTATTCTGGTTTCCTTTACATCTAAACCTTATCTCAGGTTTGGGTTTTGACAGGACGGAGGGAGGGCGGCCCACATTTTCCATCAACATGGTGGAGAAGGAGAAGAGGGGTGTGGGCCTGTGCATATTCTTCTCCATGGTGGGGTGAGCAGAGGATTCACATTCAGCTCTTGCCAGAAGGGATATAATCTCTCCATAAACAATCAGGCAAAATATCAGGCGAACAGTAAGGGCAAGTAACGGTCAGAGGAACATAGACAAGATCGGCTCTAGAGGCTGGAGTGTCCCAAGCAATGATCTCGGCAGAGGCACGCCAATGTCAAAGATTTCCAGAGACCATGCTTAGGTATGGACGTCATTCCAAAGGTAGGGTGCTATCATCCGGTGAGTGTTGTCTGCTGTCCCCGGCTCCCAGGAGCACTGTATCTTGCCGATACAGTACGAGGCTCATCCCTGGATGGAATTGTGCCAGAGAAAGAGAGACAGCAGCACGTCCTTGAGCCTAAGGTGTGTTGAAGAGAGTGACTCTCTAAAGCACCCTTGGGCTGCAGAAGACCCGCTGGGTTTCTGTGGGTTGGTTTTAGGGATTGGTGACCACGGGATGGGTGTGGGTGGGTGTAGTTTGTTTACTTTCGGAACGAGGTGAAAGCCCTCTTCAAGTGGAAGTATTTGCACGGGGTGTCCGGCAGGATGGGAGGGTGTGGCTCGGTCCCTCTACCAGGAAGACAGGAGAATCAGGCCTTTTAAGAACTAGGCAAAGAGGGGCGCCTGGGTGGCTCAGTGGGTTAAAGCCTCTGCCTTCGGCTCAGGTCATGGTCTCAGGGTCCTGGGATCGAGCCCCGCATCAGGCTCTCTGCTCCGCGGGGAACCTGCCTCCTTCTCTCTCTCTGCCTGCCTCTCTGTCTAGTTGTGATTTCTCTCTGTCAAATAAATAAAATATTAAAAAAAAAAAAAAATGGGGCGCCTGGGTGGCTCAGTGGTTTGGGCCGCTGCCTTCGGCTCGGGTCATGATTTCAGGATCCTGGGATCGAGTCCCGCATCGGGCTCTCTGCTCGGCAGGGAGCCTGCTTCCCTCTCACTCTCTCTGCCTGCCTCTCTGCCTGCTTGTGATCTCTCTCTGTCAAATAAATAAATAAAATCTTTAAAAAAAAAAAAAAAAAAAAGAACTAGGCAAAGAGAAGAGTTGAGCTTTGGCCGTCGCAGCACCTGGCACCTCCGCAGAAAAAAATAGAAGGTTCCCAGAATGAATTGAGCTGCAGGAGTCAGCGTGAGCGGACCCCACCACCCTCAGCCCCCACCCCCCCACCCCCCCCAACCCGGGGGCAGGCAGTAGCTATAGTCCAGAGCTCCGGATCTGGGTCCGCCTCCCCCTACCAGGGCTCCCCCTGCCCTCTTCTCAGCCGGGGACGTCTATGTGAGCATGATCCCAGAAAAAAATCTCCCCTCATCCACAGAACTGTTGCCCACAGTTGGACCACTTTGCCTGAGAGACCAACTCATCTGTACCCGACCGTGACTTTTTTCCTAGGGACCCGGGGCCTTGTTCACTACTTAGGATGAACAGCACCACCACCACCACCACCACCACCACCACGCCCGCCACACCCCCTCCCCCCCTCCCCCCCGCCATCCCCACCCCCAGCCTACTGCTCTCCATTCGACCTGAAGACGGCAGGGGTGGGGCGTGGGGGATGGGAGGACCGCTGAAGGGAGGTTCAGGGTGATCCATTCTCATGGGCCTCATTCAATCAAATCGTTTCATTCAAATGCAGAAAGTTTTCTGTTAAAGTCAGAGCCTGGGGCTTCTCTCCTTTGAATGGCGTGCTTCAAATCCCCCAACCCTTAGGCTGTGGCTTGCAAACTTCGGGAGGGAGGAGGCAAGGGGGAAGGAGACAGAGCGTGTCTCAAGAGCTGACCTTATCTGGGGGCAAAAAGAGTCCCCTCCTTTTCCTAACCCAGGAAATGCCGGTAAACCCTTTGGGAATCATGGATGTGGAGGATGACGTCTGACCTGAAAGCCTTCCAAGGGGGGGGGGGGGTGGTGCAGGTAGGAGGGTGTGGCATGGTGTGGCTGGGTCAGTCGGAGAGGGACAGGAAACACAGGATGGTGGTGTCTTAGGACGGAGAGGCCAAACACAGGCATGGACTGATGACGCTGGTGTCTTAGGGGTCAGAAGGCAAACACAGGCATGGAGTGATAAGGGATAAGAGCTTAAGAGTGGCCTGACAGGGGACAGTTCTCACTCATCCACCGAGTTACAGGGCCGAGCAAGCCCACTCCTCTAAGGCGACGGGAACAGTTGATTGATTATCCCTCGACCGGTCCTCCCTCTCCCACCTGCTTTCCAAGGGAAACCCTCTGTCTCATTTCCACATAGCCACTGGCTGTTTCACACGCCACTTTCTGTCCACTAAAAGAAGGAGGGAAGATGGGGAACCATAAACCAGCTCCACAGATAGCACCTCTGCACAGAGGGGTGAGTGTGGGTCTCATTGGGCAAATGGTCACTCCGAGCCTTGATCCCTGGGTTGTTTAAAAAAATGCACTGGAGGGAGCACCTGGCTGGCTCAGTCAAAAGAGCACAGGACTGTGAATCTGATCTCAGTCAGGATCATGAGTTCAAGCCCTGCATTGGGTCCACAGATAATGGAAAATGAATGAATGAATGGAATTTTTTAAAACATAAAAGTATGTCATGTTGTTCTCCCCCCCCCCAAAAAAAAAGGAATGGAGGGGCGCCGCAGTCTATGAAGCGTCTGCCTTCAGCTCAGGTCATGATCTCAGGGTACTGAGACTGAGCCCTGCCCCTCTGGGGCTCCCTGCTCAGTGGGGAGTCTTCTCCCTCTCCCTCTGTCCCTCCCCCCACTCGTGTGTTCATGCGTGTGCGCTCGCTCGCGCTCTCGCGCGCTCTCTCTCTCTCTCTCTCTCTCTCTCTCTCTGAAATAACCAACTAACTTACTAAATAACAATCAAACTTCAAAAGAAAAAGGGCAGGGACATGAACGATTATTCACGGGGAACGATGGAGCCTGCACAGTGGGGAAACATCCTATGGACCCTCTATCCCCATGTTTACTTTGGGGTGGAGACTTGACCTGAGAAGGAGGATCATTGAGTCCCTTATGTCAGGAGGTTACCTTAGGAGAAGGAGAAGGGGCTGTGGGCATGCTGTGAGAGCTGGTCTAACCGGAACGGGGTCTCAGGCTCCTTCTCTCAGGTAAGGAGTATCAGGGCCGTGCTTGTTGATAAGCTGCAGCCCCATCCGTCGACCTTCAGTCCAGACTTCTGCAGAGATGCCTGGTATTTGGTAGCAAGGCCTGAAACGAGACGGTAGCTCAGTAGGGGGAACCAATTTTCTGAAAAACAGGCTTGGAGCTTTCAGCCAGCATCAGCCCATTTACCTTATGGGGCATGGTTTCCATCCATCCCTCCCACCACCCCTGTCAAGTTATGCTGTGGCTATTCTTTTATTTCCTCAGGGGAGGTAGGTTTATGGTAAAGAAGTTTCTGTACATCTTAGCGGTAACATGCCTATGTGCCGGGCTCAACAGAGGCTTTTCCCCTGTAGGTTAAAAGGGACTAGAAACAACAGGGAGTCAGACATGCTCTGTTTTCCCCTGTTATCATTCCCCATGGTCAATCCTTCATTCCATTGCTATGGAACAGGGGCAGAGGTCTGCCTTCTATAACTGCTTCAAGCTGAATGAGGGTGCAGTGGAGGCTTTGGAATGGAAGGATCTGAGACAGGGCAGATCGCAATTTTTGGTCCCTAGTGCCAATGGTGGGGGTCTCAGAGAGAGTTCCCTCTCTGAGGGCTTGGATATTTCTCTACACGGTTTGGTACCATATGGCATCATTGATTTTATCCCCAAGTACACTTGTAAGGAATAGTAACAGTAGAGTCTAACCCAATAGTCTCATTCTCTCTCAAATTGACCTGGCATCGGTGGGCATCCAAGAATACACGTGAGGGGCACCTGGGTGGCTCAGTGGGTTAAGCCTCCACCTTCGGCTCAGATCATGATCCCAGGGTCCTGGGTTCGAGCCCCACATCGGGCTCTCTGCTCAGTAGGGAGCCTGCCCCCCCCCCCCCCCCCCCCCCCCCCCGCCCGGCCCCACCGCCTCTCGGCCTATTGGTGATCTCTCTCTCTCTCTCTCTCTCTCTCTGTCAAATCAATCAATCAATCAATCAATCAAAGAATACAGATGAGTAAATTAGTCTGAGCCCCTCCCCCAGCTGGGGAAGGGGGCAAAGGTTGTGGAGGGTTAAGGGTTTCTTCTAGCCAAGTAGCTTAGTGTTTGCCTTTTATTATCAGGGGCCCTACTCCTTCTCCTTTCTCTCCCCCCTCTTCTGTCTTTAAAGATTTTTATTAAGTCATCTCTGCACCTTGGGGCGCCTGGGTGGCTCAGTGGGTTAAAGTTCTCTGCCTTTGGCCGAGGTCATGATCCCAGGGTCCTGGGATCGAGCCCTACATTGGGCTCTCCGTTCCGCGGGGGGCCTGCTTCCTCCTCTCTCTCTGCGTGTCTCTCTGCCTACTTATGACCCCTGTCTGCCAAATAAATCAATACAATCTTTAGAGGGGGGGGGGGGGGAGAAAAAAAAAAAAAAAGAAAGGAATCTCTGCACCCAGTGCGGGGCTCGAACTCACAACCCCGAGATCAAGCGTCGTGTGTTCTACCGACCGAGCCAGCCAGGTGCCCCTATCTCTATGGGTTCTTATTTCCAAAGAAGAGTTAATACAGGTGCAGCAAGTGGAGTTAAGGATCATAGACTCTGCCTCATTCATCTAGCAATCCGGCAGTTAAGAAGAGGCACTTCTATGCAAAACCCAAAGGAAAACACTGGTTACTGGTTGAAACAAGGGCTCAACCCAGTATCTAAGTCTGGAGTGCTGCCAGTGAGGTCTTGTAAGGCCCTATTTGATATTTTTTATTTGAGCCAGAGGCTTCCATGGAGGTGAAACAAGAACTTTGTTGTTTAACCCCTAGACTGTCCCTGATCCCCTTCCCCCAGGGGACTTAGAAACAAGTCCCGGAAACCAGCTCCGGGTGTGGAGGCCAAGAAAAACAAGACCGTACCCACCTCGAGCCTAGCCCTGTCAGAAGTACAGCCATCTTGGCAAAGCAAAAGCTGGCACCTTGCGCTGTAAGAGTGGGTGAGCATAAGAATGGCCATCCTGAAGGCCGGGAAGCCATTTTCCTGAGCATCGCTAACAGGCCCTACTGCGTACGTGACTCGAGATAAGAGGAACTAGCTCCAACCTGAAAAAGCAACTTACTCCTCTACCACCGGGGCGCTTAGGCGGTGGCGGTGGCGCCACCGGGACCAGATGTTCATAAAAAACAAAGAGTTAACTTGCAGAGATCACAGCAATCCTGCAAGACAGGAGTCTCCCTCGGTTCACAAATGTCCTAGTGATTGACAACAAAGAAGTCATCTTCTCCATAGCCCAATTTCCAGAGATGAATAGCTCAGTTCCTTGAAGCCTAAGGTCGCCCTCCCCACCATAAAACTGAAGGAGGCCGAGGTGGAGGGAAATGTCACTCAAGTTAAGTTTCTTCTAGACCTAAATCTCCCTTAACCACCAGGGTGACACGCCGGGGTGGCAAAAAGTGAAACTGTCAAAGTGGGGCGCAAGATAGGTCTGTAGCTATGAAAAAGTGCCTTGAAAATGCTCGATAAACCCATGGCTTTGAGTGCTCGGGGTCCTTGTTGAAACCCGCCGCGCTGGGCAGATTCTTGGACCCCAGCTAGCTGGAAATAAACCACGCTGTGGGACTTGCATTATCGAGTGTTCTCTGTCTCATGGAGGGGTGGTCGACTCCGTACCCTAACAGTCTCTAGATGTCAGGCTTGAAGCATCCTTGGGCAGAGTGGGAGTGGGCAGGGACAATCTGACGGGCTGTTCTGGGGTGTAGGTCCAATGTCTCATTTCGAGTGGCCCATGGAGCCGCCGGCACAAACACTGTCTATGGATGATGAGCTAGTGTGGCCAGTTCCCTCAAAGTTTCTTTCACGTGGTCGAGCTTCTTTGCCAGGCTTGGGGGGGGGGGGGGGATACGGTTTTAGTTCTTAATGGTTTTAAGATAGGAGAATGGGAGAATGTTGGAAACCGTCGTTCACAGAGTCATAGTCCTAGAGAATCAAGAAAACCAGAAGGATTCAGGATCCCGTCCAGTTTTAGAGGCAGAGAACAAAGGCCCAAAGGTCATTCTTCAGAACCAGCAACTATCACCCCCAAAAGTGTGTTATTGAAATAGAATCTTTCTCTCTAATGTCACCTTTATTGCCATCCAAGATAGCCAAAGGAAGATGAATTTGTTTGTGAAACAATTCCAGTTTTCCCACAGTTGTTCTAATCATCTACATAAGCGAAGCAAGAAGAGCAAGCGATCGTATATGGGATCTTTCTTTCTTATCTGCTTGGATGGAGCTTTTCATAAGGAATTTTAGATTGAACTCTTTTCTTTTTAAAAGATTTCATTTTGGGGCGCCTGGGTGGCTCCGTGGATGAAGCCGCTGCCTTCGGCTCAGGTCATGATCTCGGGGTCCTGGGATCGAGCCCCGCATCGGGCTCTCTGCTCTGCAGGGAGACTGCTTCCTCCTCTCACTCTGCCTGCCTCTCTGCCTACTTGTGATCTCTCTCTCTGTCAAATAAATAAAATAAAATCTTTAAAAAAAAAAAGATTTTCTTTTATTTATTTGACCGGGGGGGGGGGGGGCACAAGCGGAAGGAGAGGGAGAGGGAAAAGCAGACTCCCCCGAAGGCAGATGCTTAACGACTGAGCCACCCAGGCTCCCCTAGATCGAACCTTTAAGTGCCTTTTTAAAATCCAGGAGCCAAGCCAAATATTTCCCATCAGATTCGCCTGCAAGACCTGTACATTTGGGTGAATTCCTCTCTTCCTGAGGCCCTCCAAATTTCCTTCATGAAGTTCCGGGATCCGCCAGGAGGTGGCATTCTTTATTCAACTGTTAAGGCCGAGGGGCCCTCGGTAAGCAAGGTGACCAGGCCAACCAACATTTCCAAGGGGCTTTATTGGATCCATCAAGTCAATCAGACCTTTTTAAGCAGTCTCATCATATCCGAGTCTACGCATGTGTCTCTGAAAGATGATATTCCAGGGGCAGCTGGCTGGCAGAGTCAGTAGAGAGCATGACTCTTGATCTCAGGGTTGTCAGTTCAAGCCCCACATTGGGTGTAGAGATTACTGAAAACATAAAATCTGTTGGGCGCCTGGGTGGCTCCGTGGGTTACGCCTCTGCCTTCCACTCAGGTCATGATCCCAGGGTCCTAGGATGGAGCCCTGCGTTGGGCTCTCTGCTCAGCAGAGAGCCTGCTTCCCCTTCCTCTCCCTCTTCCTCTTTCCCCCCCCCTCCCTCCCCCCCCACCCCCCCCGCCCCCCCTCCCCCCCATTCCCCCTCCCCCCCTCCCTCCCCCCCACCCCCCCTCCCCCCTCCCCCCTCCGCCCCCCCCCCCGATAAAAAACTAAAATCTGCAAAATGAAATGAAATAAAATGAAATGAAGTGAAATGAAATGAACTAAAATAAAATAAATTGGGTGCGGGGCGGAAAAAGGAAAAAAAGCTGATTATCTGTATTCTATGTGACATTGAAAGCTCCAAAACGACGTCTCTTTAAAATAAAACCAACAGGGGCGCCTGGGTGGCTCAGCGGGTTAAGCCTCTGCCTTCAGCTCAGGTCATGATCTCAGGGTCCTGGGATCGAGCCCCTGCATGGGGCTCTCTGCTCAGCAGGGAGCCTACTTCCTCCTGTCTCTGTACCTGCCTCTCTGCCTACTTGTGATCTCTCTCTCTCTCTGTCAAATAACTACATAAAATCTTTAAAATAGAATAAAATAAAACCAACAACCTTGAATTGGCTTTAAAGCCAAAGAAGTCGCACCTGGGTCCACTAAAAAAGTCAGTCGATTGTTTTCCCCCTCTCAGGCTCCTGTGGGGAAGTCTGAAGTGGGCTGTTTAAGTCCAGGGGAGCCCTCGCGGGCCCCTCCCTGCTGACTTGGAAGGTGCTCCAATTTAGACCTCCTAAGGAGGTGGCCCAAGGGGCTTGGAGTGATTTTCGTGCCGAAACGGGGGTGGGGGTGGGGGGTGGGGGTGGGGGTGGGGTGGGGTGTGTCTCACTGCGGAGGTGGAGGCGGGGCAAGGGAGCCTCGGGCAAGGCCCCCGGCAGAGGTCAAGTTTTTTTTGTTTTTTTTTTTTTAAGATTTTGTTTATTTATTGGACAGACAGAGATCACAAGTAGGCAGAGAGACAAGCAGAGAGAGAGGAGGAAGCAGGCTCCCCGCTGAGCAGAGAGCCCAATGTGGGGCTCAATCCCATGACCCTGGGATCATGACCTGAGCCAAAGGCAGAGGCTTTAACCCACTGAGCCACTCAGGTGCCCCGAGAGGTCAAGTTTTGAACTCATCTTTTTTTCTTTTCCGTTCTTTTCTTTTCCCGTTTGGCCTCTGCCTGCCTCGGCCTTCATCTCAGGGGGAGGGGGTAAGTCAGGTGTGCTCCATTTTCTTTCTTTCTTTTTTTTTTTTTTTTTTTTTTAAAGATTTTATTTTATTTATCTGACAGAGAGAGAGATCACAAGTAGGCAGAGAGGCCGGCAGAGAGAGAGGAGGAAGCAGGCTCCCTGCGGAGCAGAGAGCCCGATGCGGGACTCGATCCCAGGACCCTGAGATCATGACCTGAGCCGAAGGCAGCGGCTTCATCCACGGAGCCATCCAGGCGCCCCAGGTGTGCTCCATTTGCGTCTGTCCTTCTCGCTCTGGGCCATCCACTGGGTCCCTTCCCTTGAGGCATCTTGACGATGGAGCGACACAAAAGTCTGAATGTAGGGAATGTCATCCCAGGTCATGTGACCTGAAACACCTTGATGCTTGTTCTTACCATGCCCGATTTTTCCAGGTGCCTCCTTTCAACTCAGTTATGAAGCAAGGAGTTCCTTTACAACTGGATGTTAGCAAGAGCGTCCAGAGGGAGAGAAAACATCTCAGATGGGAAACGCACAGGGACCCATGGATGCACACAAGATGCAAACAACTCGTAGCCTTTGTGTCAGTCTTCTTTGTGGAGAGGTCATGAAAGACCAGAGGCCCCAAATCTCCCCCTTGGCTGAAAACAAATCCAAGGGCCACATAGCATGACCACTTATGGGTCCCCTCCATCCGTTGTTTTCCTTTTCTAATCAGAACACGGCAGGTTTTGTGCAAAGATACCAACAGCCGCAGCAAGAAACAAACCAAATGAAGACCAGAGCATCTCCCTGAGCGTCGGTTCCTCCCCAGAAGCTGGGCCTTCACGGATGGAACTAAAACAGGCTTCCCAGTTTCTGACGACTTAGTCTCCTAGCAGCCTTCCTCGACTTGTGCACACAATTCAGACATGTCGAAAGAAGCCCCCTCGGGCCATCTGCGACTCATGGTATCCTGAAATGTCTTCCATGGAAGTAAGCAACTGCCAGTAGAGGCTCCCCATGTATTATCGTACACTGTACACGTGGCCTGCAAGCGTTTCTTCTGGGGGTGGGTGGTTGCTTTCCCAACATCGATTGCAGGTTTCTATAGGGTTTTGGTTTGTTTAGCCGGTTTGGTTTGGTTTTCCGCACGCACGTGTGCGTGCACATAGGCGTATGTGTGTTTTCCATCCAGAGTTCCAAGTCATCGTGAGGAAGGACCCTACAGAAAGTGACGGAGTTTATTTTCCATTTTTAGCATATGCAAGGCTCTAGGACTCTAGTCTTATGGGAACCAGGGAGGTTTTCTTTCTTTTTCTTTTTTTTTTTTTTTTTTTTCCCCCGTCCTTATGTTTGGAAGGCTCCTTTGGAGGGATTCATCGATGGGTTGGAAAAAAACCTCTCCTGTAGGTTTTATGTCTATGTAATCTCTCCACACAACATAGGGCTCCCATCCCGAGTCACACTCACAATCCCGAGTCCCACGCTCCACCGGTGGAGGATGGAGCCAGGCACCCCTTTGATCAAATTTCTTTCTTTCTTTTTCTTTTTCTTTTTCTTTTCTTCTTCTTCTTCTTCTTTTTTTTTTTTTTTAATGAGGTAGATATGCAATGTGTGCTCAGGACAGAAAGAGAGCCCACATGCTGAAGTTTGGCAGAGTCCTTTGGGACCCGGGTAAGTGTGAAAGCCCAGGAGCAGGGCCCACACAGGTTAAAACGTGACAATGTCCTTGATCCAGATCCACTTAACAGATGATGCATTGAAAGCGCACTTCTGAGACGCCTGGGTGGCTCAGCCGGTTAAGTGGTTAAGTGGCTGTCTTCCGCTCAGGTCCTGATCTCAGGGTCCTGGGATCGAGCCCCGCATCGGGCTCCCTGCTTGGCGGGAGGCCTGCTTCTCCCTTGTCCGTTCCCCCTGCTTGTGTTCCCTCTCTCGCTGTCTCTCTGTCAAATAGATAGTCTTAAAATGAATGAATGAAGGAATGAATGAATGATGGGGTGCCCCGGTGGTGGCTCAATCGGTTGAGGTTGAGCGTGTCTGCCTTGGGGCTCAGGTCATGATCCTGGAGTCCTGGGAATGAGTCTTGTATCGGGTTCCCTGCTCAGCTTAGAGCCCGCTTCTCCCTCTGCCCTTCACTCCGCTCATGGGCTCACGCTCGCTCGCGCGCTCTCTCTGTCTCTCTCATCAGTCAATAAAATCTTAAAAAAATAATCAACTGCACGAACGAAGGAATGAACCAAGAAAACAAACACACACAAGACATGGCATCAAAGGGAAGTGCTTGCTTTGGGCGGGCGGGCGGGCGTGGGGGGATGGGGAGTGGCGGTGGCGGGGTGGGGTGGGGTGGGGTGGGGTGGGGTGGGGCGGGGCGGGGCGGGGCGGGGCGGGGCGGGGCGGGGCAGGGCGGTGTCCAAGCGGCGGAAATTTCTCTAACCTGCAACACAGTCTTTATCAGTGCTGCTTTCAGTCCTTCCCCCAGATTCCATTTTCCACAAGCGACGGTCCCACCCAAGTGGGCTTCTTTCATGGTAAGACCCGTGTCCTCCCCTATGTCCTGCAGAGAGCGATGAGCCATGAGAAGCCAAAGTTGGGCGGATCCATATGAATCTAGGAAGTAAGCATCCTTCCTGAGACCATTAGCTGAAGTCCTGCTTCCTCTTTAGGACGCAATGTCTTAAAAAAGCAGGTATAGTCATTGGCTCGGGAAAAGGAGGAGGCCTAAGGACCACCCTAAAGAACAGAGTAGGGGGAGAAACAGAAGTGAAAAGATAGAAGAACTGGGGCACCTGGGTGGCTCCGTAGGTTAAAGCCTCTGCCTTTGGCTCGGTTTATGGTCCCGGGGTCCTGGGCTCGAGACGCCGGATTGGGCTCTCTGCTCGATGGGGAGCCTGCTTCTCCCTCTCTCTCTGCCTGCCTCTCTGCCTACTTGTGATCTCTGTCTGTCACATCAATAAATAAAATCTTGAAGAAGAAGAAGACGAAGGAGAAGGGGAAGGAGAAGAAGAAGGGGGGGGGGCTGATTTCACCATCCCCAGCCTTTGAAATGATCTGGTATCCCCTCCTAAGAGAGAACCCATTCTCCGCCGAATGTTTCCTACTTCTTTTCACTAAGTATTGCCACCCAACAAGCACATTCCTATGCCACCAAACCGTCTCCGCAAACATAATTTGTAGTATCGGTGTTCTATTCTGCCATGTGAGTCTAGCATCCTGTGTTTAACTACTGTGACATTGTTCCACATTCAGGTGGATTCCAACTCTTGTTTGGGGTGTGTGTGTGTGTGTGTGTGTGTGTGTGTGTGTGTGTGTGAGGGGAGGGTTCTGGGGGTGTGTCCATCTGCATTCAGTAGGTGTAGGGGAGGAAGAATGTTCCCTCTACTCCCCTTCTGAGTTGTTGACTGAGACACCGGTCAGAAAGAGACAGATCCCAGGGAGAGAAACAGTCGATTGACACGTGCAGCGCCCACCAGGCAGAATACACCCACACCAGAAGTCTCACAGAACGGCGGCGGCTCGGAATTCCCATGTCGAGGGCATGTCCTCCACAAAGAAAGATCCGGTTGTGGAGAAATGACAGGAGAGAGGAAAGCAGTTTTGGGCTTCTGAGCTCAGCCCACCACGGGAAGGCCAAGAGATGGAAGGGAACGGGCAGAGGAAGGTTTTCTGGGCACGTTCCTCTGATGCCGTCTGCAGACTGATGAGAATGTCTTCTTTTCCTCCTGCTCCATGGAGGGAAGGTGCCATTCCTAGGCGAGTTTTATCTCCCCCTTTCAGGTCAGGAAGCAGAGGGAGAGGCAAAGAAGTGTCCTCCTCAGGGCTATTGCCTTTCTCTCTCTCTCTCTCTCTCTCTCTCTCTCTCTTTCTTTCTTTATTCCTATCTCTCTCAAGGTTCTGTGTATGTATTTGACAGAGAGAAACAGAGCGAGGGAGGGAAACAAGCAGGGGCTGGGGGAGTGGGAGAGGGAGAAGCAGGTTTCCCACTGAGCAGGGAGCCAGATGCGATGGGAGCGGGTGTGTGTGTGTGTGTGTGTGTGTGTGTGTGTGCGCGCGCGCGCGCGCGTGCGCTACGC
>NW_025721560.1:0-2500 GCF_922984935.1 Meles meles
CGGTGGCCCACGAACATCCTGTCGTCGTTCCACTCATCTTCCTAAGCTCATCGTGGAGAACGATGACGCCGTCCAAAGGAGCAGCGCGCCGATCCATGGAAACACCTGGGTGAGCCCCAAAAACGTGACGCTAAGAAAAAGGAACCCGAGAGCCACGGGTGACCTAATGAATGCCTTGGGATTCCAGGGGTAGGTAGGAAGGAGGCAGCCGTCATACCCCAATCCTAGGCAGGACGGAGGGGGGGATCGGAGGCTGTAGGGGGAGACCGGTGAAGAGAGTCAGGGTGAGGGGAGGGGGAGGCGCGGGTGGGAAGCGGGCAGGGGGTGGTAGGGGTGTTTCTTTTCGAAGGGATGGAAACGTTCTGGAAACGGTGGCGAGGGTTGCGCATCTTTGGGAGTCCCCTAAGGAATAAAAGGCTACCGAACCGCGTCCCTTGAAGAGTATGTGAATTATGGAGTGCGAATTTTATCTCCACTTTGAAAACGGGAGGGCAAAGGGTAGGTAGACGAGGGAGGGAGGGAGGGAGGGAGGGAGGGAGGTGACCGGGGCGGGTGGTTGGTGAACAGGGCGGCGGGTGGGTCTGCCTATCTCCCTCTCTCCCTTCCCGTCCCTTCTTCCCCCTTCAGTTCCTTCGTCCGTCCGTCCCTCCCTCCCTAGCCATCCGTGCGTGCCCGCGTGTGCGCGTCCATGCCCATTCCTCCACTCTGTGGGTCCGCGCACACATTCAAAACCGGTGGTGGGGGGGGAGGGGCAGGGAGTGGATGTGTAGGATACTGGGCATGCGTAGTATTCTGAGAGCTTCTGTGCGTTACCCCCACTCATCACCTCTGAGAGTGGACAGAGTCTGTGGGCGGCCACCCCCCCGCCCGGGTCCTGGGTCCGGCAGAGACTCCAAGCCAACGCAGGCCAGGCGGGGGGGGGGTGGGGGGTGGGGGGTGGGGGGTGGGGGGTGGGGGGTGGGGGGTGGGGGGTGGAAAAGCGTTCAGCAGGTGTAAGGGGAAGGTCCCATGATGGGTCGTTGGGGTGGGGGGAGCAAGAGAGGAGGTGGCCAGAAGAGGGGTGTCCTAGGTCATTTCAGAGAAAGGGAAAGTGGATAGCCGTCCCAGGGTCGATCGAACTTTCTGGAGAACAGCGGCGCCTGTGTCCGTTTTGACAGTGGTCTCCCCAGGTCCACCTTAAAGGTTCAGGTCTGTGGAAGTGACGGTGCAGAAGGCGCTTCGAGAAGAACACCGGTTCCCATGTCTCCAACGATCCGTCCACATCATGGCACTAGGGGCGCCTGGGTGGCTCCGTGAGTGAAAGCCTCTGCTTTCGGCTCAGGGTATGATCCCAGGGTCCTGGGTTCGAGCCCAGCATCGGGCTCTCTGCTCGGAGGAGGAGCCCCCTCCTCTCTCTCTGCCTACTTGTGATCTCCGTCTGTCCAATCGATCCATAAAATCTTCCAAAAAAAATCACGTCACTACAACTGTTCCTAGGTCCGTCCGGGGTGCGTCCGTGGCTCAGTCGGTTGGGCGGCCGGCCGCCTTCGGCCCGGGTCACGATCCCACGGTCCTGGGATGGAACCCCACATCGGGCTCCCTCCTCGGTGGAAAGCCTGCCTCTCCCTTTCCCGCTGCCTGCAGCGGCCTTGCCCGCATGCGCACTCCCTCGCTCTTCCGCTTCCCCCCCACCCCCCCCCCCGCACCCCCGCTCGCGCACGCGCGCGCGCGCTCGCCCTCCCTCCCTCCCTCCCTCCCTCCCTCCCTCTCCTCCCCGCCCTGTCCAATGAATCAAATCTTCACCAGCACCAGCACCAGCACCAGCACCAGCACCAGCACCAGCACCAGCACCAGCACCACCACCACCAAAACCCAACTCTGCCAAGTTCCGCCCACCTCTGGACTGGCACTCCCTCGCTCTTCCGCTTCCCCCCCCACCCCCCGCACCCCCGCTCGCGCACGCGCGCTCTCTCTCTCTCTCTCCCTCCCTCCCTCCCTCCCTCCCTCTCCTCCCCCTGTCCAATGAATCAAATCTTCACCAGCACCAGCACCAGCACCAGCACCAGCACCAGCACCAGCACCAGCACCAGCACCAGTACCACCACCACCAAAACCCAACTCTGCCAAGTTCCGCCCACCTCTGGACTGCCTCCCGAGGCCCAAGCCCAAGCCCGAGCCCAAGGTCTTGCCACACCCCGCCTCCCCGCCTCCGGGCCTTTCTCAGGTTCCTTCCCGGACACGGGACACGCTCCGCGCGCGTGCGCGCGCCCCACGCGGGCCCCCTCACCCCACCCCGCCCCGTCACTCACCTCCGTGTGCTCCGAATTCCCTCCATCCATGGCTGGACCATCTGGTCGACCTGCTATGGGCACTAGAAAGGAGACCACCAAGCGGGCGGGCGGCGCCCCAAAAGCGGCACCGGCAGCAGCACTGCGGTGAATCCGAGTCTGGGTTGTGGCTCGCCGGGCGGCTGAGGCCGAGTGCCTGCCTTCCCGACTCCCAGGCCTCACTCATCCCTTCC